>NC_085015.1:26390049-26407549 GCF_963854185.1 Sardina pilchardus
ACACACACACACACACACACACACACACACACACACACACACAGATCCCCCTCTCTCTGTCTTCTTTATCGGTCTTGTCTCTGCCTGCTTTTTGTTCCTCTCCTCCCTCAAGCGTGTTCAAAGTTTTGGTCTGTTGTGAAATGGCGGTGACCTCTCTGCACACACACACTGAGGGTCTGAGCAGGTTCTTGGTGATTGGCTGTACATGGACGCTGGACTAGACTGGGAAAATCTCTCCCTCTGTCCTCTCCCCTCATCCCCTCGCTCTCCTTCCCTCTCTTCATCTGGACACCGCTCCACAGTTGCACAGTTGTCTTTTCATTCTTCTTAAGCCCTCAATACATTGAGATGAATTGCTAATAGCTGATTTTTAATACGTCCTTTTACTCAACTTTACCTTGGATGCCAATAAATGTGGAGGGCGCTGGACACAATTCACGAGTCCTACATTTAGGCCTTCAAAGACACGCAAGCACGCACGCACGCACGCACGCACGTCACGTTCTCCCCATCTAGCCAGAGGCAGTTTGCCCTCATGCCCTGCTACAGTAGGTGAGCTCAGCTGCAACACTCCCATCAGACCGGCGCAGGCAGCCCAGCGAGAGACGGAGAGCAGCGGCGGGGCGGGTGAGCGCTGTGGCCAGTAATGGCTAGATGCACTGGGGCCTCCGCAATCCATTCCACTATTAATGGACAATATTTAAGTTGTCAGCTGATCAATAGGAGGGGAGCAGACAGATAAGGCTTAAGTAAATGAGAGTGGGTCTGGATAGAGGGAGAGAGAGAGAGAGGGAGGGAGGGAGGAGGAGAAGAGAGGGAGGAAGGAGAGAGGAGGGACAGAGAAAGAGGGAGAGTAGAAAGACAGTAGAGAGACAGGTATGAAGGAAGAGAGAGAGAGAGGGGGAAAAACAGGCAGAAGCAGAGAGAGAGAGAGAGAGAGAGAGAGAGAGAGAGAGAGAGAGAGAGAGAGAGAGCATGCGTGTATACAGTAAGTGTGTGCGTCAGTAGGGGGCTGTTGAGAGAGGTTCAATTTATGATGGATCTATATTTACTGGTAGGGATCGACCCCTTTTCCCACTTGCCCTAATCATACAAGACATTCTAGTGATGCAATAAAAAGATCTTAAGAGCTCCATGTATACTCATCACATGAGTATGGAACACAGAGATGGTGTGTGTGTGTGTGTGTGTGTGTGTGTGTGTGCATGTGTGTGGGGGTGTAGATGGTGGATTATTACCTTCATGTACCAAGCCTTATTGTACGTGTAGGACTGCTATCAGACATATAGAAACCAACACTACTCACATACAGCTGAACTAATTTTACAATCACACACACACACACACACACACACACACACAGATGCACACATATATTAGCCTCTTAGCTAACAAGAGGTGCCCCACACATTACGGAGGTTAATACAGTAACATAGCTTGACACTGTAAAAGCATTCCACTCATTCCATGTAGAGGGGAGTGGGTTGGAGGGGGAGTGGGTTGGAGGGTGGGTGGGTGGGTATGACGTTGGTCTGATTAGGGAATTGCCAGATGGGTCAAAGGTTACCTTTAAGACGAGCGTCTCCTCCAAACACTCCGCAACCCCAGTTTCCCGTGGCAACCGCTGACAGGTGCTGCCTTGCCACACCAGGCCGTGCAAATCCACAGTAGGCCTGGAAAAACACACACACACACACACACATCAATGTGACAAGCCAAGCCAAGACGAGAAAGTGTAGTGTTGTGCAGCCTTCATTTTTTCTGTACCAGAGGGTGGGGGGAGAACGTCCCACATGTGTAGAGGCCAGTGTGTGTGTGTGTGTGTGTGTGTGTGTGTGTGTGTGTGTGCGTGTGTGTTTGTGTGAGAGTGAGGGATCCTCTGTGCATGTCCGTGTGGATCTGAGTGTGTATGTGTGTGTCCATCTCATCTGCACACACACACACATATAGTATACATGTTTATATGTGACCCTGTAAAGCGGAACCAGTCGTTTCGGTAAAATTAATTAAATTAAGTTATTGTGCTCACGTGAACGGCCATAAACTAAGCTTTCCAACGATATGTATATCGAGGGTATTACACAAACTATCGCTAAGATAACAGCATCCAAAGTTGACATGGTTCTCCTGTCACGATATGCCAGAAGAGGAGAAATCACCTTTTTAAGCAGCGCGTGCACAACGGGAATGACAGCAAATGTGTTGAATCTTCGCCGGGTTTAACAGTCAAAACGTATGTTTTTCCGTGAAATGCGTTCACGATATGAAACTGTAGACTGTATACAGTCGAATGAGGCGAAAACGTGAAATTCAACATTTTAACCCGGAAGTTTGTTATTGTTGATTTTCTCAAAATAACGTTGTGCGCAAAACGACTGATTTCGCTATGAATGGTCACATATGTGCATGCACAGAATACCCCCTGTACTACACACATACAGTATATTGGCCTCTATACACAGACACACACACACAGTGCCCTAGCACACAAACACACATATGACACATGCCATTTGCACACATGGGACCCTACTAATTCTGACACACACACACACACACACACACTCCCACCCCTGGGGCCTGGCAGGCATTGCAGGCTGCTGAAAGGGCAGTGGTGGCGATCCGCTAAACAGCCCCCCCCTCCCCCCGCCCCCCCCCCCCCCCGCCCCCGGCTCGTGCCCCCCACCGCCCTCTACTCCACCCCACCCCACCCCAGATAGGATTGATCTGCACGCCAGGGCATTTCTCAAAACGCTGTCAAAACTGTCATCTTTTCATTTCCATTTTACCTCCCTCCTTCCCCCCCTTTCTCTCTCTCTCTCTCGTTCACTCACTCACTCTCTCTTTCTTCCATTCTTTCTCTCTTTCAAATGCCTTTCTGACAGCAGAGGCTTGACAAGCACTAACATCTTGATTTTCTGCACTGTGAGATGCCTGGCAGAGAGAGCAATACAAATAGAGCGCGAGAGAGAGAGAGAGAGGGAGAGAAAGGAAGAGAGAGAAAGAAAGAATGAGAGATGAAACACCATGGAAACGCCAGTACAGTAAGTGTTTAATCGACCACCAGGCTACTGGTGGCCACCTTTACCACTCTGCATGCGTGCGTGTGTGCGTGCATGCATGTGCTTGATATGCGGCTCAGCTCTGGAACCAACTTTCGGATGACATTAAAAAGGCCCCAACTGCAGCCTGTTTTAAAACTAGACTTACAGTAAGACCAAATTGTTCTCAGATGCTTTTTGCTAACTGTCTTTTAATTATACCATCTTGAGTCTTTTGTGTTAATTATTCTTTCTTGATTTTACCTTGATGTATGCTTTCTTTTTATTTTCTATTTCGACCTTTTCATTATTATCATTATTACTACTATTACTCTTTGCCCATCTATGCTTTTATCTGCTATTACTGTTTGGTTTTTGTTTATGTAAAGCACATTGAATGACCTCTGTGTATGAAATGTGCTATATAAATAAACTTGACTGGACTTGATAATAGAATTTTTTAAAAAGATTAGCTGCTACACCTGCCCACATCTTCCTACACCTACATGGTTATTCTAAATGCGTTACACTGAGCACGCAATACAGGTTCAAAAGCTGAATGTGAACTTGAATGGAAATGTAAAAATGTCATTTAGAATGTTTTAAAGTGCTTTCACTACAGCACACTGTCCTGCCCTACCTCTCCAGGCTTACCATCTGCCAACATATGGGGTCATTCACCAAACAAAAAACACCCCAAGATGATTTCAAATGTTTAATCTACTACACTTCCTGCAACAAATGAATCAAACCAAATGAATCAGAAATGCATTTGGTACATTCTCCCCTTTCCTATGCAGATCTTTTTTCTCGCCAGGCCTGCACCAGAACTACTCATTCGATTCGCCCTCTGTCATCGCCCAAAGATGGCCTCTCTCACCGCACGTCTCTGGGTGCCTATTAAGAGGCTGCCGTTAGCTCGGTTAGCGAGACAACGCAAACACCCTCAAACGTAATGGGACCCAGGTGCTAAACTCACTTCCTGGATTTATGCCTGTTTATTGTTCCTATTGTTTATTGGTTCCCATGCACTGTGCATAATGGTGCACTGCTGAAGCAATTAAATTGTCAGACGCCAAATCTGAAAGCAGATGCCATTTCAGGTTCACCCCCGCCCCCCCATCCCATCCCATCTCCCAGTTGGTGTGTGTGGTGACTACGGTGACTATCTTCTGTTGGAGATCAAAGCACTTGAATCAAAGAGCAGCTGTAGAGCCCTCTAAACACACACACACATGCACACACACACAGGCACACACACACACGCACACACACACACGCACTTCCAACAGACATTAATAATACAGGAGTTAGTATTTGTGTCTACAAACAGGCTACAGATGACACTGCCAGTGAGAGTAAAGGAGACCCAAAGCACAGAGAGGGGGAGGGAGGAAATGAGGTCATTCGAGGGCAACATACGGTTTCTGTTTCCTGTTCTCATTGCTAATTGGTTACATCATAAAGCAAGTGCTTCAGTCTTGTGGTGAGAGAAATACAGTCGGGCGATTATAACTATATTCAGTGGCCTGTTTCCAGCAAACAGCGTTTATCTTTCCTTACAAACACATCACTTACTAACAAAATGGTATACTGCTCCAGTCTTGCTGGTCTAACTGTGAAGAAGCAGGTCTTGCAGAGCAACACAAGGGGCGTATTCACACCAGGAAGGTCCGTTAGTTCACTTATTTGGTCCGGACCATTTTTTTCCCCTTTTTTTTCTTTTTTAGTGCGATTCGCTTTCACACCGTGATTAATTGCAACCGGACCAGAATTTATAAACAAAAGCACATGTGCTAGGGTCGTTCAACCATTGGCTGGTAAACGTGTAGGTGGGGTGAAGAATAGGAAGCCAAAGTCAAATGTTTGCGTACTGTACTCGTTATTATCCTAGCAATATAGTTTAGTTACAGCTTTGCAGAAGTGCTTGAGCGTCAAGACCGTTTGATGCAAGTTTAACAATATCATGCTCGTAATTTTGACGTGCAACAAAACAGCTGAGAAGAGCTCTCATGTGTGTCCAACATGCTAACAGCAGGCCTACGGAAGACGGAACGGGTAGGAGATGCAAAATCAAATTATTGTTGGCAAAAAAGCGTTAGCCCACTGCTGCTTACAGCTGTTGTGCGCCACGGAGCTATCCTACATTTCCCATAATGCGCAAAAACTACGGGAGCTCGTCAAATCCAAAAAAGGTAGATTTCTGTAACTGGGTCGGATCGAGGTCGATCTTCTTTCACACCATAAACGAACCACACCAGGGTTCGATAATAACCGCTCCGAGACCACCTCCTCAGCTGGGTCTCGGTCCGCTTGTTTGGTCCGCACTAGAGTTCGAGTGATTGTATTCACACCAGTCAAAAAGGTCCGAACCAAGCAAGAAACGAACTTGAGTTCGTTTTAATCGAACTAAACAAGGCAGGTGTGAATACCCCCAAGATTACATGGAGTCACACATCTAGAACACTCCTCCCACAAATTCTTTGCACAAACCCGTTGAAGTTTTCTGGACACACTGAAAATTCCTACTGTAAATCAAATTCTCAAAGGTCCCAGTATTCAATAATTATTTGCTATATGCAGACATTGTGCCCTCTTGTTTTAAACGGCTTGAGTCACATGGGTTTCCTGGGTGGAAACACACACCTTCTGAGGAGAGGTTTCCCAGTGGGCGGGCACCTCTGCACACTCACCTTATTGAGTTCTCGGCTCATTCTGTCTGGATGGAACTGTTCCAGAAAGGTGCGGAACTTCAAAGCATCTATGGCGACAATCTCCGTGCATCTCCTCTGCCATCGGTCTCTAGAAGAGCCACATCAACAACAGGTGTAACTTATAACGTCATGAAAAGAACAATAGATCCTGGTCTTTTAGTGTCTCTAGACTATGTTTTACAACAGAAAGAACTAGATGCCAACGTATTGCTACTTGAGCTGCAGACAAGATTTAAAATCTGTCATGGAGACACAGTCAAGTGATACCTCAAGCTTAATTTTTACCTGGAATTTCTACAACCAACACCTGGCAGCTTTCAGAGTGCCCATCTATCATTGGACCCACTATACTATATGTACTGTGAAGTGCAGTTCCAACACCGGAACAGAACACTAGAACCAAAGATCCTTGATTACGAACGTTTGGGCCTCTCGCTCCGCTTTAAACCTCTCTGCTAGAACCTTTCAACTGCGTGAAGCTTAATGTTTCATCAAACACGATGTGGGAAGAAACATGAATACTAGTGTGTGGGGCAGAAACATTGGAGAAAGCAACAGTGTGATAACAACTGAAAGTTTGTAAATTGTTAAATCACCTGGGTGTCTGGTCATCACAACTTCCGTCCCATTTGTACGTCTCGGCGTAGCCTCTGTACCTACTGTACTGTTCAGTACCTGAGAGAGAGGGAGGGAGAGAGAGAGAAAGAGAGAGAGAAAAAGAAGAGAAGACTCCTTTACTTAAAGCACTATCTAACCTTCTCACACAAATGCACATAACATTAAAACCGACTGAAAATAATTTTCCCCACCAAACAAGAAATGCTCGAGCCCCTCTCTCACAGTTTAAGACTCTCTTGTCCATCAGAGAGAGAAGTGGGAATGAGAGAGAGGCAGTAGTGAGAGGTGCAAAGAGGGAAAGAGGGAGGAGGAGTGAGTGATAGAGAGAGGAAGTGAGAGGTATGAAAGAAAGGGGCACGTCAAGATATTTCTAATTTCCCCCCTCTGCCCTTTCAGGATCCAGGTGGTGGCTGTCTGCAACAATCTGAAGCCACCTCCACACTGACGTCACGTCTGTAATGACATGAAGCCCACACAGACAATCACACACACCAGCAATCTGGGTCCATACACGCACACGCGCACACACACACACACACACACACACAGACACAGACACGCACACACACAATCTGACCCTCAGCTGGAGACAACAGCCTGATTGATGCTGATGCTGAGACAACAGAGTGATGCAGGTCTGAGACAGGTGTAAATAGAGATGTGAACAAAGAATTAAACACAGTAAGCAGCACACACACACACACACACAAACCATGTTCATATGTGCGCGCGCGCACCCACACACACACACACACCTAAACACACAAGACACAAACACCTGTATCTGAAATATGCATGTGCATGTACACACACACACACACACACACACACACTTAAAACACACAACAAGATGCACCAAACACCTGTATGTGAAATCCCCCCGACCACACACACACACACACACACACACACACACACACACACACACACACTATGAACAGCCTCTGACAACCCTGACGAGTAGTTTTTAAACAGCCCCCTGCTCCTGTGCAATCAGTGCGTGCTGACCTGGAGCAGTGGGGACACCTGTCTCCTGACGGGGGAAGGTCAACCTATTACCCCCCCGCCAGGATGAGAGAGACACCAGAACACCCGGCAGGGGCAACCCGGGGTGGGGCCTCTCACTCACACACACACACACACACACACACACACACACACACACACACACACACACACACACACACACACACACACACACAGTGACGTACATAGGCGCGCATACACACAAACACACACACATACGACACAAATGTACTATATCACACACACATGCTAATAACATTAAATCTGAAAAAACAAGTGGACACATGAAAATACACAGAGATACACACCTCACACAAAACACACTCAGAAGCTGAATGCTACTGTGATAACTAGGCAAACAAATACCCACAAGCATTGACACACACACACACACGTGTAACTGAATGCACATGTATATACTGCATACGCACACACACACACACACACACACACACACACACACACACACACACACACACACACACACACACACACACACACACACAGCATCTCCCATTTATTAAATCTCATTAGTTATCACTGGGGTGCACTTCCTGTAGTCTGATTAAATCAGCTGATCAGTGTGAAGACCCCAGCCTCCTGACAGCCTCCCCTTCTAACCCTACACACATACTCTGCGCGCAAGCACACACACACACACACTAACTCAATAACCGTCTGTATAGATGTACTGGGTAGCATGTGTCAAATTATTTCCACAAGCACATTTGAAAATATCTGCACATGGTACCTCACAGCCACAGAGAGGAGGCTTTGGCCTGTACATACATGCCTGGCACTGTCTTTGTGTGTGTGTGTGTGTGTGTGTGTATTTCAGAGACAGGTGTTTGGTGCATACTGTTGTGTGTGTACCTGCACATTTCAGATACAGGTGTTTGATGTGCGTGCGTGCGTGCGTGCCTCTCTCTCTGGGCAATTGTAGCGTAGCGGCTAAGGCGCTCGGCTAGCATGCAGCAGACTATAAAGTTGTGGGTTCAATTCCCTGCTTCCACTATTGTGCCCTTGAGAAAGGCACTTAACTCTGATTTGCTCTGGGTAGAATAGCCCTTGTAATATTAGTGACAGATGTACGTCGCTTTGGATAAAAAAAGTGTCTGCTAAATAAATTAATAAGTATAAATGTAAAATGTGTGTGCGTATAGTAAGAATATAAATGTAAAATGTGTGTGCGTATAGTAAGAATATAAATGTAAAATGTGTGTGTGTATAGTAAGACTCCAACTGTTACATTTCCGACACAGAGCCCCTCTTCAATGCACCTTACATCTCAAACAATCACACAAAAATTCAAACACACTTTGTCATCTACCTCCCGCTAGGTTGCAACCCCCCCCCGACCCCCTCCACTCCTCCGGAAGGTTCCCTCCACTCCGACACCACCACCTGGAGGCTCTTAGGCGGTCGTTCTACTTCCTCCCTCCGTCTCCTGACAGTGATCAAAATCGCTCGATACCATCAACCCCAGGTAAGGGGGGGGGGGGGGGGGGGGGGGGCAATCACGGTTCATCTAATCGCACAAGATCGCCACGGTCACTAAAAGCTCAGACGAATCTAATCGTTTTGCTCCCGGCACTCAGAGCCTTTAGATGAGTGTAGATCCCAGCTCTTAATCTAAGATCTAATGATATATGAATATGTCTCATCTGCCACACACAAACACACACACACACACAGTCTGTGTGACACAGACATAAAATTACAGCAAACTTGACCACTCTACAAAATAAACCCCATAGGAAATGACCTTTAACCTTGGTGTCGTCAGTATCTTGCTTTACCAGATCACTGACTATTACTGTGTGCAGTTGTTGAGAATATACTGGCTGCCAACTTTGAAGGTAAAAAGGGCAGAAAAAAATCCTTTGGTCTTCAACAGTTCCACAAATAACATCTGGATGTCATAAATGAACCCTCACACACCTGACGTTGTGGGAGTACATAACTAGGTTTTGCAGTTGGTGGTCTACTTTAGGTAGAGCTGGAATTATATTTTGTTCTCTGGGCAGTTTAATTTCAATCTCTTTTGCTGCTCTGGGTTGGCTTGGCATACAGATGACGACCCCATCTTTCTTTAGGTGGGGGCCATACAAGATGGAATAAAGAAGGAGGTGAACATTACGAAGGACCAGACAAAACAAACAAAAGGGGATAGAAAAAAGAAAAATAAGATGCACACAAACACAACCTTCTAGTTCATTTCAGAATCAGCGATGACATTTTGTGCATATGCCAACACATTCTTGGAGGTCAGCCGGTCAATGGAAATTCAGTTGGAATTGTATTCAATTATGGCGGCCCAAATTGTCGAGGAGAGTTCTTTGCGGTGTAAGGATGAAAGGAAGAAAGAAAAAGCTAGTGAGCTAGAGACAGCAAGAGGGAGGTCTTTCTACAGTAGATACATAGAAAGAAATACAGACAGAGATTCAGACAGAAACAGAGGGAGAGAGAGAACTGGGCTTCATGGAGTATTAGAGGACGGATAACACACATGAGCAAAGGAAGCAGTCTCATCAACAGCTTCTATCAGCTATGTGCAAATGTGCTTGAATGAGTGAATGAGTGAGTAAGTGAGCAAGGGAGGTAGTGACTGAGTGAGTGAGTGAATGAGCAAGCTAGTGAACTAGCGATTGAGTGAGTGAGTGAGTGAGTGAGTGAATAAGAGAGCGAGTGAACTAGTGATTAATTCACGGTGGCTAATTTGTGGAGGAAAAGCAGAGTGGAGCCCTAAAAAGGTCAGACCTGCATCTCATCCCCCGCTAGTGGACGTGTGTGGAGAGAGAGAGAGAGAGAGAGAGGAGATCGCTCCCAGGAGACTGTTCTCACCGGCATAATATCAGTGTCAAAGAGGAGATGAGGAGGCAGGAGAGACATGAGGCCTGTCGTAAGACGAATCCATCCGCTGCTAATCATCCTCACATGGGTCACGACTTATCAAGGCACTGGGAAGAGGCACAGATGGAGTAAACCCCAAATAACCAACTAACCCAAACCACACTACACACTAACAGCTATGTAAATGTGCATCTGCTGGTGCCATTATCAATCCGTATCCATTCTGCGTGGAATTGTGGGAGAGAGGAAATGAAGTTGAAGCTCCGCCCACTTGACGCAGGCCCCTTCCACCTTGCTAAGCGCTCGCAGACTTTTTACGTCAGGGCCTCCTGAGGAAGCTGCCTTCGGTGATGGTCGCCAAGCGGTGACTCATCTCCCTCGAACCACACCTCCCCGCCAGACCCCTCCCCATGCCGGCCCCCACCCCACCCTCCTTCGTCCTATTTATACTCCTGACCGCCCTCGTGGCAGCCACAGACACAGCAATCAAGGCAAATTCAATTACGTAGCCTGGCACTTTTGCAAATTTCTGAGGGGGTGGGAGGGAAGGGAAAAGGGGGGGGGTTGGACATCCATTAGTGCTCCCCCCAACCCCCATCCCCCATATCATGATCCAATGGAGGTGGGGTGCAGTAGGGTTGGGTGGGGTGGTTGGGCGGGGCCGGGGCCTCTTGAGTGATTTAGCGTCGGGCCGAGCCACAGTGTGGGGAGCCGCTGCCAATGCCGAGCAGGATTAATAAGGATGATGGAATGGGCCAGTGCATTAGCGAAGCAGGTCCCGGGCAGGTCTTCCTGCCGTAATGAATTGTGGGCCGGCGGTAATAAAGTTAAGTGCTGTAAGTGGAAGAAGCGGTGCGGATAGTGGTGCTGCTGGCGTGTGTGTGTGTGTGTGTGTGTGTGGAGGAGGAATGGGCTGGGCTGGGCTGGTCAAGACGGGCGTCTGAAGGTGACTTCACCGGAGACAGCTGCATAGGGACAGGCCCTACGGAAAGCTCCGGAAGGAATACTGATAAGGAGACATGAAGAGGAGACCCGTGTTGGAAGAAGCTGAACGAAACATCGGCACTTTACCAGAACATGTATAAAAAGTGACATACGCCGACGTGCAGATGGAAGCTATGCCAGGCTACAGCTGAGCAGGAAGTCTCTCATGCATATTCCATACGTGTCACAAAGGAGGAGTTAGCCTGCGGCTATCTGGTGTGGAGAGGATTTGACAAGAGGTCTGGCACGGTGCGAGTCCATGGCGGTTTGGTGACACCTAATTTGCCTGGTCCATACTAATTAGAGTGGGCTGCCTATGTTGGTTGTGGGTTTCAACTAAATATCTGCATATTCCTGTCTAATGAAGACCCACAAATAGAAGACCTTGACTGAAATGATGGATAGAACATCAAAAATGTTAATTGCAAATAAATACTATATATTTGTACGTTATTTTGTTGTGTATGTCTGGGAGCATTTGTGGATGCTCGCGTGATCAAGGGTGCTGGCTTGTCAGTGATTATGGTTTACGTGAACATTGCTTTTCATTTGTCACTAGTGTGTAAGAGAAAGAGAGAGAAAGAAACAGAGAGAGAGAGAGTTTAAAGCAGGTAAGGCTGCCTGCTGTGGGCTGACTGATGAACATGAGGCTTCTCAGCAGGGAGTATCATCAACAGTAAACAAAATCCAGAGGCGACCAACTGCTTCAAAGGCATGTCATGTCCACAAATTATGTTTTCCACTTTCAGACATGAAACATCAAATCCACAAACTCTTCCACCATCTTATAAAAACACACCTACCATCACACACCGTCACAGAGAACCATACACCTGTACCTCGGCCTGTGCATTGGAATATGACGACACAATGTATATCACGATTCAATATATTGAGATGTATGGGGATGTATGTTCTGATACTGTCTGTAAAGTGATATTTTACCATTTTAGAGAAGCTGAGAGAAGAAAAAAGTTTAAAGAAGAAACCACCATGTGCCTAAAAATACTTAAGGTATCAAATGTAGTGCATATTGTGCTTTTGAACAGTATATATATATTTTTTTGCACCCCCACTACACAAAAATGCAGTCTTAACATAATTTATTTGGAGATTAAAGCTCACATTAGGCTCTGTGAAGCATCCAAAGACAAACTCATACTGTATGTTCTGACACTATTTAAACAACATAGAACTGAACACACTGTTCCCTCATATAGTACCATTGCCAGACATGCTGGCTTCGCCACAGTCCAGAGGGGTATTACACGAACGGAGGTTTTACAAACACAGAGTTAACGCTGAACTCTAGGTTGATTGACCCTGAGCCGACTAAACCAGAGCTGTCGGTTCCACCGCGCCGGTTATGAAATAGTTTAATCAACACAGGGTTGGTTAACACTGCGTTGTACGTGCACACGCCAAACCTATAAAGACGTGATGTATGGAGCATGGAAATCCTGATCAAAAGGGCGAAACAGGCTAGCTGCCGCTAGGGGCGTCTAGATTTCTAGGCGAGAAACGGCCCGCATGTTTCTCAAAACTCGAACGCAGGCTGTAATAAATTGGAAAAAGTTTTAAAAAGTAACACCAAAGCCTCTGCCATTCAGAGAAACCCTGGTAGAGGATCGCTGACTGCGTGAATGCATACGTTTCATGACAAAAGCACGTTCCTAAATATCTGAACTATGAATCTATTCTATCTCAGTTATACGTCTTCTTAGCATTCCTACCACATAACCCGTTATTTTATAAAGATGTAGGCTACTCCGATGGGCCCAAGCGATCATCTGATCAAGTAAAGATGAAATATTACGATTCATGGTAGTAATTATAATATTTTTCCACATAGCCTAAATTTCTACATCTCTTTGCACGGAATGGCTATATTGCGGAAGACGGCGCATGCAACAAAACATTACGCAAGCCCGTTCGGACACACTCTTATACTACGTAGGCATTGAAATATGGACTTTCAATCGCGGGTTCTACTGAGTGCCCGGTTAAATGTTGCCTGTGGTCCAGGAGCGGGATTAGGGTACAGGGTGAGGAGCGTCGGGAGGCATGGATACCCTCGATCCCCAAGGAGCTACCCATCGAATTGCGCTGCGAAATACAAACTTTTAACTATCTTGCACAAGCAAAACAATTATATAAGGTCTATGATATGTTCATAATGCAACGCAGACTGTTGAAATGTATAGCTCACATTACATCCTGCATCGTAGACCGAACCAGGCAATTGTGCCTCCACAAGTAATCATGTACGAAGCATCATAAGCTATATCATCTTGGCTAATGATAAAATCGACAGCGATTAACAAACCATCTCGAAGATATGAAATGGCCAATATAGGCTGCGTATACCTAAACATTTGTGATAGCCTTCCCTGTTAATCGGCCTCATGGCTGGGGCCTATAGGCACTTGTGCCATCAATGCACCCAATGACATAATATTGTAACCGAATGGTATAATAGTGATATGAAAAGTCAACAGCAATGATAATTTCTGTGCCACTTGGGGACACTTAAAGCATTAGTGACCTGTGAGTTGGTGAAACTCCATTTTAATGATGGCCAGATAAGAGGATGAAGTCGCGCACTAACCGCTCAGACTTTACGCACTGATTGGCAAACTGTAGCTTTCCCTACGCTCAGCATCTCAAATACTGTACAGAAAACTACACGTCGCAAATAAACGGAGCTATGCTAATAGTTTGCAGTGAACTGAGGCCAGGTTCACGATTGGTAGCATAACGTAGGGCTGGAGAAGGCTATTTAAATATATTAAAAGATTAACGTGAAAAAACGATATCGCTTCAGCCAAAATTCATCAAGATGTCGAGCCGTGGTCTTCTCAATCTCTCTCGGTGAATTGCACGAATTATTTGCGCTCCAATGTCAATAGGCCTCTCATCAATAGGGCATGCCATTGCGAACACGAGAAAGCTGCGGAAATCGCGGGTTTAAATAGCCTGCCCTGAGCAAAACCAGGTCATCTTTCAAACTTAACCTGTGCAAAACCTGCTCCGACCAGGTTTGGTTCAGAGCATATGTTTCTATAGTAACTGACATACCGTGTTCATTTTGGAACTGAAAACCTAGGGTTACCGCAAACCCTGGGTTAACTTACCCGGTTTTGTGATAAAACCGGCTTTGTGGAATACCCCTCTGCACATTACGTCGATCAGAATACAAACAATCACACAGGCAGCAATGAGGGTTGGGGAAACTGCTGAAGGTACAACTAAAGCCTACCTTACACTGACAGACTTTGACAAGATTTGTGAAAGATTCTTGAAAGATTGTAGTCTTTTATCTAATGCCCCACATTCAAGCTTTACTCAAAAGACTACAATCTTTCAAGAATCTTTCCCAAATCTTGTCCAAGTCTGTCAGTGTAAGGTAAGCTTTAATTAGAATTGTGTAGCTCAGTGAAAGGAAAATTTGACTCTGGTTTGGTGTCTTTTGTACCCTTGGTGGTTTTACTATGGATCTATAGAGCCTAGTTTGACAAGGAACCAGATATGCATGCACCTGGGTGACTTAAAATCATCTGGTATTTATAAGAGGTTGGAAATAGGAAGGATGCTTTTATGGGCCTTTGTCTCTGCATGTGTTTTGCATCCAATGACTCACCATGCTGGTCAGATTGCTCATTGTGTGGAGCCAACTCTGACTCAGTGGTTCTGGAGAAGTAGCCTAGATGCAGTGTAGCCAGACCTACATGTGCACAATTTGGGTGATGACTCTTCAAATCTTACACCCAAGCTCGCATTGGAACGCCGTTTTTCCAGAGAAGTAACTATCTTCTCCACCAGGCCTAAGTCAGACTGTGTGCACCTGCTTCGCAGCATCAGAGCTCGTATAGACTCTCAATGTCACGCACCGAGTCAGTGGCAGAGTTTTCCATGATTCATTGGCAGGCTGTCTTTGAGTCAGAAACACTACATATCCACTAGGTTATGTAGTGCCAGTTTTATCTCCATAAAACATCTGTGTAAAGGAAAGGAAACTGTGCAGCTCCTTACAGACCATCATGTGATGCCATTGCCAGATGACTTGGGCTTTTGTGCTCTTGTTCCAAAGAATGGACAGACCGAGTAGTATAGTGTGAGTGAGTGTTGCAAGAGTCTGGATTTTGTCTTGATAAATGCATTTTTTTTGTATTATTACTATTTTACTCGAGTTTAATGTGACCTGCTCACAGCACAAGTCTGTCAGTGTAAGGTAGGTTTAATGCACATCATGTCAATAAACTAATCTTCACTGAGGCCTTCTGCTCATTGTCTTTGTCTTGGTCTTGTTTTCAGGTGTGCTAAGGACCTAACGAGCTGATGGGCTGCAGCTGAGATGTGCAGTTAAGAAGGCTGCTGCATCTCCCCTCCAGGGGGCCATTTTGACTTTGGGTTTTGGACATGCAACACTGCATTCAGACACATTGCAAACATTCAACATCCATGCATTACTGACAACTGACTTGGACCCATCTCACACTCTTTGTTGTTCGTTTGCAATTAGTTTATTTGATTTGGTTAATAAATACATATTTTAGTTAAAAATCCAACATCTCGACTCTCTCTTTTGTTGTGACCTTACCCCTAGGTCATAACAGAAGTCTCACTAAACCAACGGACATCGTGTCAACACATCAGACAACACATCGGTTGTCACAGAATCACACACACACATACACATACATACAATGCCTTTGCCTTATCATGACACCAACCTTCAGATTCTCCCTTGACACTACTCATGTCACCACCCAAGCCACTAGTCACGTGGGTCTACACAGAAAGAACCGGCTAGCTGCGTACGGCTGTATTGTTTGTGAGGAGCTTCATGGCTTGCCCGGCTTGGGAGACCAAAATCTCAGACCTTAATATCATTAAAAAATGTCTTTAGTCTAGGCACTTTTAGCTGAGCGACGATACAGACGAGGGAGGAGGCAGAGTCAGCAAAGGGAGAGCGGGTAAATAAAGTAACATCCTTTATAGGGTGGGGGGGTGTGTGTGTGTGTGTGTGTAAGTTGCCCCAGGATAAGATGCTCACCCACACACTCACACAACCCCACCCCACACACACGACTACCTCCTTTTCTCTCTCTTGGTCCCACGTGCTCTCTCTCTCACACACACACACACACACACACACACACACACACACACACACAGTCTCTCTAAGTGGGGTGCTTTTGTGTGCGGAGTGCCATCCTTTCACTTTACTTATGGGATGAAATCAGAAGTGACCTTCCAGCAGAGGAGAACACGTGTGAGAGTGCACGCCAGAGAGAGAGAGATAGAGGGAGAGAAAGAGAGAGAGAGAGCAGGGCCAAAAGAAAGAAAGAAAAAGATAAAGAGTAAGGGAGAATTAAGAGTGGATGACGAAAGTGAGACATCTGGAGCTCTCATCTCAACTCTCATCTCTTCACGACTCATGACTTTAGTCTTTAACTGACCCTTCCAACTGTGCACCAATACTTCATATTGACATTACAGTATTCTACATTCCGCGAGTATGCCACTGTATCCACGATAATCCTTAGCCAACAATGGACGTCGCCATGACACCTCGGTATTCAGAAATCCGCTTTTCTATTTACAGCCAAAGTTGCGCTGTATTAATTTTGAAGTGGCGGTAGACAGTGCTTGACCTATCTTAAGCCATGTACAAGCAAACTTCTATATTTTTCTGTCAGTCATATATTATATAGAATATCCATTTTTTTTGCGCAGAATTGTCAACCTTTCGGATGAAATATAAGTTGAAGCATATTCTAGTTAGAAGACGGAAGATGAAAACCAGACACATTTCCGGTTGAAAGAATAAGGTGGATAGTATTCCAAGGTCTAGGACAATCCATGTACAGTAATCTGCATACTGTATTATTTGCAACACACTATGAAAGCGCTCAGTGATCACAGACAGCATGAAAAGGCACCAGATTCAACTACGACTAACTGATCGGGTGTTCTCTGTAGGTGTGTGTTGGTCTGGTGGTCCTGTGTAAGCGGGAAGCGTTTTTTCCCCCCAACTAGCCGTCACTTTGACTGACATGTTTTCCCCAGTTTGTTTTCATCCGGTGGACTGCATATTCTGATATCATTACCCAGGTGGAAAGGGCACTAAGTCTGACTTAATATGGTGCAGGTACGTTCTCTGGTTCTTAAACATGATAATTAGACACCGTGTTTTAGTCAGGACTGCAAAAGCAAAGAAAACCAACTCCCTGACACTTCATCAAAAAAGTCCATCACAAT
>NC_085015.1:26415049-26447549 GCF_963854185.1 Sardina pilchardus
AGACTAGGTCCAACATGAAAACAGTAAAAAATACACAAACCTAATGTAAGCACAGCAGGTCACACAGAATAAGAACCACAGACAACTGATTCTTCCTTAAATTAGGACAAGGACACAGACAAAAGGCTCCAACATCTTAAATCAATGGGATCTTTAAGTCAGAAAACACAGTGTCCCTCCGCACACACACACACACACACACACACACACACACACACACACACAAAGCTGGCCCTGGCCCACCATGGTCAGAGCTGCCCCATCTGGATCAATGTTAATTGGATTTTCTCCTCCATTTGGGTAATCGCAACAGGGGAGCTGTGGAGACGGCATGCCTTGGCGTCCGGACGTGATTGGTGGATGTGAGTGGGACGAGCCCCCTTAAGAAATGACTGCGAGCAGGGAATTGCATTACATTAATACGCCAACATCTCCAGCTGACATTGTGGTCAAAGAGAACAGGCACTCACGGTGAAAACGCCAATGGATGGATGAACAGAAGAATGAATGAATGGACAGATGAACGAATTAATAGATGGATGAATGAATGGATGGAATTGCAATGGACAATTATCCATCTGTCAAAATTATTGAATGAAAGGCACCCACAGTAGATGGATGGGTGGATGGATGGATGGATGCATGGATGCATGGATGGATGAACGAATGAATGTAGTGGATTGTATTAGATCACAAAAACCCAACCATCCATTTGTGGCTATCAGATCTCAAAAGATAAACGTCTGGCCCCAGCTGTGGTGTAACTGGCTGGGGCACCTCCACCGCACGCCGGCGACCCGGGTTCGATTCCCGCCCCGCGGTCCTTTCCGGATCCAACCCCCGCTCTCTCTCCCATTCACTTCCTGTCTCTCTCCACTGTCACTGTCAATAAAGGCATAAAACGCCCCCCAAAATATATATATATAAAAAAAGATAAACGTCTCAAGTAAAGACATGCACAAGTAACGGAGATAGGGATGGATGGATGAATTAATGAATGAATGAATGAATGAATGAATGAATGAATGAATGAATGAATGAATGATAGGGTTGGATGGCTGGCTGGTTGGATGGATGGATGGATGAATGAATGAATGAGATTGCATTAGACAACTACAACGTAACCACTCACCATTTGGGGTTGTCAGATCTTAAAGGTCAAACTTGCAGGTCAAAAAAAGGCATCATACTTTCACACATGAGCTGTTCTAAGCACACGGTCAAAAATATGTCATTCTGCTTCTGTCTAAATAACTTGGTGCATAAATTGGTATATGAAACCTGCTGCACACGTGGCTTTAGGGTAAGGACCATGCATTAACACCAGTTATTACATGGCTCTTCAGAGTGTACGGGAAGTGCAGCAGAAAGTTCCTTTCACATGAATGGGCCCAACTTTCTGTTAAATCTATAAGTACCACTGCAAAGTCCAATGACCACTGACAATGGTAACAGGTTTTGTGCCTTTGATTCATGCCTTTCATATCATTCCGCAATAAGTCCATTCGCTTATTGCAAAGGAATTTCATTGAAAGTGAAAGTCAGTAAGTAAGACACTGCCACACAACACCTGAAACTGTCTGGTTCTATCTGTGTGGCAAACTGTTTATTTTGTCAGCGGAAGCCACGAAACAGTAGCAAAATTATTTCTGAAGACCCATTGCGTTAAGTTTCTTTTCTCGTTTTGGCAAGTAGCTGTATAATAAGCGGGATAATGTTTTGTCTGCTGGTAATTATGGAAAAAAGAGTCCCTTGAGGTCGAAGCAAAACCCCTCTGCTAATGATAAACACAACTGGTCACCTCTTTAAATAGACACAGTGGTTCTTCAGGGGAGTTCATCAGTGGGGGAAAAATCAATGAGCTCCTTTAAGAAATTCTCCCAGCAGGACTGCTGTTCCTGGACCACAGTGAGCTGCACACAACACCTGATTACAGAATGTGAGGATCAAACCAGTTCTTGATCTCTGACAAGCACCAACGTATGAAAACCAAACCTTATCTTAAAACAACATATGTTTACATTTAATCGTTTAGCTTTTATACAAAGCAACATACAGAGAGAGGAAATGTACAAAGGGCCACACTCGATCATTCAATAGCAGCAGCACGAGGGGACAAAAACTGATCTTTCTAGATATTTGAGAGTAGGGTGAACACACACATCAGTTAATCAAACACATCCTGTATGTTGAATGAATGAACTACAAATAGATGTCGATTATTTTGCTCAAAAATTAATACATGCTATTTATGTCGTTTCAGCGATGGTGTGATAAAAGGAACAATTTCATGAAGAGGGACACATCAAAACAGACTAATAATCTGACGGTCTGACTGCAAACACACACACACACACACACACACACACACACACACACAAAGAGGGTCACCACGGCCACCAGTGCTACCTGCAGAAGTTGATGTCAGGGTAGTTGAAGTACTCTGACTTTCGGGAGTTGCGTCGGGGGAAAGTGCAGAAGAGGGCGTTGGCCAGGAGACAGGCCACCTGCTCCTGAGACAGCGTGATGGAGTGGCTCCGTCCGGCCTTCAGGAGGGGCACTGGCTAACAAGAGATAATATCACCATGAGCAGGGGTCAGTGTGTGTGCTGTATGTAGGTGTGTGCATGTGTGTGTGTCTGGAGTCGGCACACTGATAAGGAGAGGTCAGTGAGTGTGTGTGTGTGATTTGTTTAGGACCACGAAAGCTTTAATTACATTTGAGCTAATTAGCAGGGGAGCTAATTGGACCCCTCTCTGGGGGCCACTCCAATCAGATGGCTTCATTACCCCCTCAAGGATCCTTGTGCTCTCTCCGAACCCCCCCCCCCCCCCCACCATACGCCATCACTGCCTCTCTCTCCTCCTTCTTCCCCTCCCCCTCTCTCATACACTATCTCTCCATCTCCCTACATCTCTCCCTTACCCCCTATTTTACTCATCCACAATCTCTGTCCTCTCCATCGTCTCTTGCTCCTTCTCTGTGCAACCTCTCTCTCTCTCTCTATCTCACCATCCTTCTCTCTCCCTCCTTCTCCGTGCAACCTCTCTCTCTCCCTCTCTCTCTGCCCCCTCCCATTTCCCCAGAGGATAGCATCTCTGATTGGGGCCATTCAGATGACTGCTCCAGATATGTGTGGCAGTGCTTCCTCTGCTAACTCCTATTCAAACATTTAGCGATTTGCACTAATTCACGCTAATTTTATGCAGTTCAGACTCTGGGGACCAAATAGCTGGGCTAGGACTTCCTTAGGCTGGCTCAGAAATTCAGTTTGGAGTGAGCAACTGATATTCTGGACAGCCTACTCAACACACACACATACAGAAATGTGGGTTGGACAATTCATAAATTAGAAAATATCGTCTTTTACTCAATTCACGTAATAAGTACAACAGGAAATACTGTCTACTAATGCATTACAAAGCTGCCAAACAAAGATTGCATTGCATTTCATTACATAGGCTTGAGTCCATTTGGAACTGAGCTACTGGGGATATTACACACAGCTGAAATCAATCCCCATAGCCACAAAGTGGACTGCCTACCTGCGTCTGACTTGCGGCTAACCAGTTTAGACAGTAGAGGCGATGTTACACTAATGACTTGCCAGAGAGTGTTGAAATGAGGGAGGGAAAAGCATTGGATGCTTTTTCTTCCCCTAAATGTCACAGAAATTACAGAAAAACCTTGGCCAAGGCTCTCATCTGTCTGTCTGTAAATATGTGTGTGTGTGTGCGTGTGTGTGTGTGTGTGTGTGTGTGTGTGGCTACACACTCCCAGCACGTCTCGAGGCTCATTATTCTCACTGCCTGGTTCTCTCCCTCTCTCTCAGACATGAGGGAAGTAGCTGCGACTGGTGCTCCACACCATAGAGGCACATAAATCTACACTATCAAGACTACTCGATTCTCGCTCTCATAACTGTTTGGTTCCCAACCCCTCCGCCGTGCAGTTACCTATGACTTCGAGACTATCATGGATTGGCGACATGTCACATTGGACTTGAAGGAGATGGGGGGGGGGGGAGGAATCTCACATTACACTCCTGCTTTCCTGTTCCCAGAGCAGAGTCCAGTAAACAAGTGGACAATCTCAACTACTAGTAGAGGGCATAATGACTACAAAGAACCTGGACTAGTCTACATACAGTATTAGTGGGGAATGGTACTATTTTTATCCTGTCATGTCATCTCTATCATCTTGGCTCAACCCAGCTTACTCAGCAAATAACTCCTCTTCACCGCTCACTGTTCCAACTCCGCCTTCCGCCATGCTTGGTCTCGTCCTACATGTGAGCGGTCATCATCTCACCAACTCATCTCATCATCAACATCTCATCAACTATGCTCATCATGGGGGAGACATTCTACCAGTATATCATGGACACCATCATACAGCAACAACATTCTCGTCATTCAAGTCCTGTAGACAGTCTGTCAAAACTACTATAAGGAAACTTACCAACTACAGAGAACCAACAGTAGCCTACATACTAGGGATGACAATAAGAAAGTGGGCATGATTTTAATGGATAGCCAAGCAATAAAGGCTTTTTACTTGCAAATGTCCTCTTGAGTACCTCAGACTCACTACTAAACAAGACATTGGTCCCATTCTTCACTATTGGGCCACAAGGCACATCAACTTTTGAAAGTTAAACTTAAAGGATGCATCTAACTGAAGGAAACAAATCAATATTTATGCCCGTCATTAGAGAATCTAGGCAATTAACGCATGTAGCATTTGGCTTACATCATGCGTTTGATTCTGGCATCTGGAGAGCAGAAAGTAACAAGTCAGAATTGCAACATCAAAGGGATTTAACATCCTTGTAAACAGGAAATAACAGAATATTTACTTGTCTCCCTTCGGAAGTCAAATGCATGTGAAACAACTGGGCCCATGGTGTAGCCAAACTCCACTTCCCTACAGCACTCCTGAGGGAGCCAGACCAGAGGGGTGGTGGTGGTGATGGTGGGGGGGAGGGGGAGGGGGGGTTGTGGGGAAGGTTGGGGGTTGTCTAACAGCTGATTGGCTCTGTGAATGATGGATCCCAAAAACTGACCCCTCCCCCCTGCAGTGTTAATGAGTGCATGGTTGCCATGGAAGTTGTCCTTCATCATATGAGCAGAGTGTGTGTGTGTGTGTGTCTGTGTGTGCATGTGTGTGTTGACCACTGCCTGGGATGACCAATAGGTCCATAAACCCAGCATTGACAGCCAGACACCTTGACCCTGTGACTGGTTTGCCAGATGTCATTTTTTAACCGATATCAGGTTTCCTAAAGCATTAATCACAGTGGGGTCCACTTCATAGGGGGGGTTGGGGGGGTTGGGGGTTTCAGCCTGACTATGACCATTATTGCTGTGCTATAGCAAAATGTCCAGAGGCTCTGTTTATCAATCTACTGCTAATTACGGAGTGTTATTTTTTATTCATGATTACCGGTATAGCCAATCTGAATTACTTATTCACAGACGTCGACTATTCTGGCCGACAAGCTGACTATTCCTAGAGCTTGCTTGGTGAACACTTGCTCAATATCTTATACAACTGGAAATTATTTGAAATTCCAAATTATGTGAGATCAAAGGAAAAATTGTTTACCTCGAAGAGAAAGCAACAAATTTGCTCCTTTAATAGAAATGTCTGATCAATGGCATACATTCCTCATTTCGTTGAGTTTACAAAATCTGAGCTGGAACCATCTTGATGAAGTGAAATGTATGTTTAAGTTGACATTAAGGCCAGAATTGACACTAACCCAATTGGAGCAAAGAGAAATGAATCTACAGTGAGCACACATGAGCAGAGCTGGCCTGCAATGAATCAGACTAATAAATGAATACTGTGTGTTTCCATCTGAGTTTACCTGTGTGGTGACCTGTTCTGTATGTGAGTGAGTGTGTGTATGTGTGTGTGCATGTGGGTTTTTGACAGACTGTGGGTTATTGGTGTTGGGTGTGAGCTGCTACTTGGTGTGGGTGGGTGTGTGGGTGTGTGGGTGTGTGTGTGTGTGTGTGTGTGTGTGTGTGTGTGTGTGTGTGTGTGTGTGTGTGTGTGTGTGTGTGTGTGTGTGTATGTGTATGTGTATGTGTGCGCGCGCGTGTGTGTGTGTGTGTGTGCGCGCATGTGTGTGTGTGTGCGCGCGCATGTGTGTGTGTGTGTGTGTGTGTGTGAGTGAGTGTGTGTGTGTGTGTGTACACATCTGTTTTTGTTGAAGATGTACCCATGTGTCGTGTGATGAGCTGTTCTCTGTATCTGCATGTGAGTGTGTGTGTGTGTGTGTGTGTGTGTGTGAGTGTGTGTGCGTGTGTGTGTGCCAGTGCTCTACCTGTGTGATGAGCTGTTCTGCGTTCAGTGCCAAGCGGGCAATGTCAGGCAGGAGACGCCCCAGCAGCTGCTCAGCCTCCTCCGACTCCAGACCCTACAGGAGGAGGGAGAGAGAGAGAGAGAAGGTTTAGAAGAAGAGAAAGTGATTGAGAGAGAGAGAGAAAGAGAAAGAAAGATAGACAGACACAGAAAGAGCAAGAACAATAAAATGAGCGAGGGACCAGTAGATTCAGACAGCAAGAAGGAGAGAATGTAGAAGAGACAGCAGAGTTAGCAATGAGATGAATAAGAAATATAGGCAAACAGATGGATGGATAGACAGACAAACAGACAGATAGATAGATGTTGTAGAGAGAGGGGTGAAGGAAGAGAGACAGTAATGGAGAGAGACAGAGAGAAAGAAAGAACAAAAACAAAAGAGAGAGAGAGAGAGAGAGAGAGAGAGAGAGAGAGAGAGAGAGAGAGGCATGAAGAGAGAGAGGATGGTGGTTGTTAGTTTGTCTCGTCAGACAGTGGCCGGCAGCTGGGTGCCATTCCCCCTTCCGCTCGGCCCCTCCAGCTGTTCTGCTGTGGGCACTGCCTCATGCCCGTCCCGCACAGATGGAGCGGGAGCGGGCACACACACACACACCAAACCACTCCACTGGCATTTTATGCCACACACACACACACACACACACACACAAAACACTGCTGGCAAACGCACATCACCTCACACCACTGACACACACCCCACACAGCAACATGCCTAGGCCAGACAGCAGTTCAAGTCTGCTGGCCTTGAGAAAATCAGCAGCCTCTTTGGAAGCGTTCTTCACTAAAACAGTGAAAGCACTGTCCTCTGAGCAGCTCTGACTGTCACGGTGAGCTGAAATGCGATGCGAGATGTGACAAGAGACGGTGAGAACCGAAAAGAAGAGTAATGAGAATAAAAATACACCACAAAGAGACACTCAAACTGGCAGCCAAGCGCATCAATGCATTATGGTGGCCTCCCCACAACACAAGCCTGTGCGATGCAAAGCATATGCGTCTAAAACAGAATCATAAAAACAGTGATTGAATACTCGAAGTCTGTGAGCTGTGTCCAATTTCCCTATTTGGATTCCCCCTAACGTTTAATGGCCGTCACTTGTAAAGCGACCGACCCGGAAAAATATAGAGGCTGGCTAATGCCAAGATTTATCTCCGCTAATATTTTTTTTCTTCACTATATACTTATTTATGGCGCTATTGGATGCCAAATGCCACAGTGATCAATCGCAGGGGCAATTTCATCAGGGCTTTTGGGGGTGGGGAGGTGGGGAGGTGGGGGGGGGGGGGGGGGGCAGAAGGAGCCGTCTGATTAAATGGACTTCCTGGAACAGATGCAAATGAGAGTGCACGGGCTTGAGAGATGGGACCGAGTGTTCTCGGACAAGACGCCTTGACGGACGATTTTGGCGCGGCGTGCTATTTTTCTTCTTTTTCACACTTCCTGTTGTGGTTTTTTCTATCCCAATCTTCTACGTGGCGCTCCGCGCAAGTACGGGATGCGCTGGCTGACTTAACCGCCGCCGTAAGTAATGACCGGCCTGACATCGTAAAGCGCCGCCTCCGCAAGAGTGGACACGCACCAGGCTAATGAATGGAGCTTGACACACACACACACACACACACACACACACACAGGCCAGGGATGCTGGAGAGAGGGGATTCAGCTGAGGTTAGCACAGTGGCAAGGAGACACTATATAAAAAGGTCTGACGTGCGACAGGAACGGTTGCGCTGACTGACTGACGCCAAGCCAGATGACGGGAAACGGCTCTATGCATCACATCAAAAGTGACAAAGTAATCAGGCATGGATGTAGTGGGTGGAGAGAGAAAGAGAGAGGGCTGACTAAGAGCCCCTTACACACACACACACACACACACACACTCTCCAGATTTACTACTGTGCATCTTCATCTCATTCATGCCACAGTCCCCTCCATCACAAAGGGTTCCCTCAAGTCAGCAACTCCAAACAGGCTAACCGCCACCATCCAGTCCACAACCAGACTGGTCTATCTATTTGGGGAATTGAGTATTGCATGTATATGTATATGTATATGGGTGTATGAGAGAGAGAGAGAGAGAGAGAGAGAGAGAGAGAGAGAGAGAGAGAGAGAAACAGACAAACAGAGAGACAGAGGCACTTTCTCTGTGAAACACAGACATCTGAGACTGTCTTGTCACGAGGCTGGGTGTAGTTCATTAGAGATGCCACTCTACCGTAGGATAAATCCATATTCAATGGCAGTGCCAGTGGTCAGTAATTCTCCATTCTGTTAGTCAACAATTCTTACAATCTGTCAATCCAAGTCAACAACTCCTTAGCCTCACTGTCAATCATCCAAGGTGTAAACGAAACACAAAAAGGAGCTAAAATGATTTATTCTGCCCAAAGCGTGGCAGTGTCTGATGCCAACAGCCCGTCTCTGCCTGTCGCGCTAAAGACTCAGAGATGTACAGTGTAGAAAGGGCACGCACATCCAGGGCAATAGAACTACATTTTGGGTGCTGGACAAAAGGCAAAGGTCCCAGTGATACAAAATAAAGTCAAAATAAACACCAGACGTAGCGTGTGCAGACTTTATTGTTATTGCACTACCTTGAGATGACTTGACAATCTCGCATTTAACACATTTAAACCATGATCAGACTAGGTGGCTTACATGTTAAGACCCTGTATGTAAATGTAAATAATATGCTTCAACTGTGATGTGCATAGAACGCATCTTCAGGCTGCCTGTTTAGCGTACTGCTGAATTAACTTCTAAAACACCACAGTATATCGAAGTAGAAGAGTCCATGTCTTTATTTGCGCATCATAACTGTTAAAGAGGAACTATGCAGGATTGGCGATTTCATCTCTGGTTTCGGTTTCGTTTTTCGTTTTCACTCGTTTTATGCTTGCATTTTCTCTGCATAGCTTCCCCGACAGCTTTAGCGTGTATATTTATACATGTATAGGCTATATTTAAATATATAAATTGCAAGCGTGGTTCTTCGTCTCAGACTTCCAGATGTAAACAAGGAGCGATCGTCTCCTGCAGAAAGTTGCATAGGGTCTCTTTAATATTTCACCAAACAAAAAAACTGCAACAGCAACTTTTACTTTTATCCAGCTTACGACTAGGACTTCCCTCGCTTGATCCAGGCATGGCATTAACATTGAGGCAGCTTTGTGGACGGGTGAACCTGACGAGTGAACCTGACGAAGCAATGGCGAAACGTGTTGTTCACTAAAATTAAATAATGAAGAAATCAGCAAAGTCGACCAGTGTGTGGTGATTTTACACTTTTCTGGATTTCATCAACGACTGCACGTCACCAGCACCTGAAAATGAGAAGGCTGTGCATAGGAACTGTATTCTTTTTAGCTTTGAGGACGGGATTTAGAACCAGACTGAGTGGCCATCAGCCTGAGAAAGGGAGAGGAAGACGTGCGTTGAGTGTCTGTGTTGGAGGCCCGGCCATTATCACCTGTAAGTTTCAATATAGGCTTCTCTCGGCCTACTGTACTGTAGCTCTATAATCGGTTTGAAGCTGTTGCGTGCCAGCTCAGGGCCACCTCTAGCGCAGCAAACACGTTCAGCTGCAGTTCTATGTCAGCAATCACACCATCTGTAAACTGACATGGAGTAGAACACTTGGGACCCAAATCTAATCCAGCAAAATAGTGAAATCAACAGGTGGTATAGGTGTATGTCATTATGTAGACATGGCATTTGTAAACAGAGACCATGACACCTTTTGAACACTCCAGCTCCTCCCAGCTCGACCATAGAGACTGACACATCCAGGAGATGGATTAATGCAGGCATTCAGTGAGGTCCCTCAGACAGGAATGAAGAGGTGCATTAAGTCAGGTTTACGTATGTGTGGATATGTACCTTAGTGTGTTTGAGTGTGTGTTTGTATGCATATTTGTGCTTGTGTGTGTGTGTGTGTGTGTGTGTGTGTACACACAGGTACACTGTATGGCGTCAGAGCCTCGGCAGTGGCGCTGACATTTATCAGAGAGCTCTGAACCCTGACACATTCATTTTAAAGAACCATTGGGTCCCTTAACTAGACACACACACACACACACACACACACACACACGCTGCTTTACGACCCTTACACCAAAGATGTGTGTGTGTGTTTGTTTGTGTCTGTGCCTGTATGTGTCTATGTCTGTCTGTCTGTCTGTCTGTCTGTCTGTCTCTCTCTCTATCTCTGTGTGCGTGTGTATTTGTGTGTGTGTGTGTGTGTGTGTGTGTGTGTGTGTGTGTGTGTGTGTGTGATGCTTCTGTCCGCGTCTTACATCTTTTCAGAAAGAAGAAAAACGTCATCCACCGACGGGCCAATTTTGGAAGGGTATCCAATTAGGTGCGTGGACTTTTATGAGATGGTGAGCTGTCATGGTAAAATATGCACACAATCTCACCCCCCACCCCCCTACAGACTGTTGGGAGATGGTTATTTATTGTTTGTGAAAGGGCTGGAACATGCTTCTCCACTTTATGTAATGAGTCACGCTAATAAATGAAGACATTAAGCAAAAGATATACAACAGCATTTAACAAAAGCCCTAATACTTTCCCGAACCACACCAATCGACACTGAAACAGCCCCAATCAATCACTTTCTCACGCTAGATGTTTTGAAGATGAATGTATTAACTATTAAGAAATGGAAACAACTTCATTCAAATAATAATCACTAAGAAGAAGGAAAAGGGATACATTGGTGAAATCTATTTTACAAACAGAAATGACTTAATTCTTGTCATTCATTCATCATTAATCTCAAGAATAATTGTATTTGTAATACATAAGCCAAATAAAAATGGAAATGTGAAAGTCCTGTAAGTGATGGTGACGTGTGAGGGTAATTTGGCTGATTCACTGCCATCGGAGCCCCAACTAAATGAAGTTAAATACTAAACAGGATCTAAAATAGAGACTGGGAGTAGAAGCCAAGAGCGTGAGGGGGACTGGTGCTGTTAGGAGAGCTGATTCAGTGCTGTCGTAGTCACTTTGGCTGCAACGTGCAGGAGAGATGCTTCACTGCTTTGAAAGAGCCCCAGGTCACAGAGGAAGTTCCTTTGCAGACAGACTAAGAAGATAATGGCTCTTCTGTGTGTGTGTGTGTGTGTGTGTGTCTTTGAAGGCCTAAATGTAGGACTGGTGAATTGTGTACAGCGCCCTCCACATTTATTGGCATCCCAGGTAAAGTTGAATAAAGGACGTATTAAAAATCTCACAATGAAAACAGGGAGGAAAAATTAAACCATATGGCGTGGCAAATCTATTCTGAGAAAAAACAATGTATCATAGAAACATACATTTTTAACAAAAACCCATGTGGTTGGTAATCATTGGTACAGTACCACTGTATTTAATGCACTGTTGATCCTTTTTGGCAACAAAACGGGTATTAGTCTTCTCCTATGACATGCTATAAAGTTGGAAAGTACCAAACAAGGGATTTGAGACCATCCCTCATTACAGAATCTCTCCCGGTAGTCCATATATAGTATTGTATGTACTGTAGGTCCTCTCTTGTGCATTACCCTCTTTAGCTCAACACATGGGTGTTCAATGGAGTTCAGATCAGGGGACTGAGATAACCACGGCAGGAGACTGATTTGTGTTCAGTAAGCCATTTTTATGCTAATCTAGACATTTTTCACGTTACCTGCCTGATGATTGGAATTGCTAAATTACTGAGTTTTGAGGCACCTATATTTTAGCCATTCCCTTTAAAATATATTTTAAAATCTCATTTTAATCTAATCTGTTTCCAAATAATTTTGGAGGAAAGTTATGGAATACTGTTTGAAAGTTCAGTCATATACACTTTTATTAACTTAAAGAAGTTGAATTTAAATGGAAAACAGATTCAATTACATTTTGTTTATAATATTTATTAGGGGTGCCAATAATTGCAGCACGTGTTTTTGTGATAAATCACCCTAATTATTTTTGATACATTATACCAGTAAATGTGGGGACACTGTGTATATGTACAGTATTTGTATTATATGGTGTGTGTGTGCACGTGTTTAAGAGAGTGCTGGCCATGTTCTTCTGACTACTGATAGCTCCTGACGTGCTTGTCTCCATTGGAGCCTGTGCAATTACAATAAGTGACCAGCCTCCCGCACTCTCCCCATCCGACAGGCATTGACAAGACATCTCTGTAACAGAATGCCTCTTCCTAAAACTATAAAATGGTTTTCTTGCCCATTCATAGTAGGAAAACGTATAGGTTCTCATTTAAAAACTCCTGCATTCAATGGTTCCATGTGGATTTGATCACTTTTGCAAGCTTTTCCAACACAGACACCTACAGTAGGAACGTTAGGGTAATTTCCAATTAAAGCAAAGCACAGGTAAAATGACTGATTAATAATGTTGTACTTGTGGTTAAGTCAGATCGCCATGATGATGTATGTGTGTGTGTGTGTGTCTGTGTGTCTGTGTGTGTGTGTGTGTATGTGTATCCAGAAATCGTGACTGTCCTCACATACAATAACCTTCTGTAAAGCCAAATAAAAGTAGCCTGAAGAAAGAAGAAAAAAAAAACACAGAAAGATGGGCAGAAATAAAAAGACAGACAGAAAGAAAGAAAACAATAATGCTGAAACGCATTTAAGGAGACTGGAGACTACATGGGAAATAAAAAGACCAGGAGGAAGAGGAGCGAAGAGGAGGAAGAGGAGTGGAGAGGAGGGAGAGAGAGGATGAGGACGGCAGCCCTGTGACAGCACAGAGAAAGACTGCCTGATTAGGGACTCTGCATTCTAGCTAATGGCCGACATTAGTCCCCATATAGATTGGCCGACTCGCGGTAATTCAATTAGAGTAAGCATAAATATTCCCCCGGCAGATACTGAGCCAGCAAGAGAGGAGGAATAGCTTGCAAAATAAGAAATTATCTTGCCATTTTAAAAGGGTGGTCAAACTGAAAAATGAAATGAAATGTTGGGATATTTCTGTAGTGTGTCTACATTACAGCAGCAGTTAGAGTGTGTGTGTGTGCAGGGGATCAAGCATAGCCAAAGCTTTTCTTCTGATAGCAACTTGAGATACCAAAGCCAGGGAATCAATTTTACACAATCTACACAAATCAATTTTACCACCTCATGTATGACATATCGGAACAGTTACTATGAAAAGCATCGAGTGCGGATTCCAATTTTCAATCTGACTCTGCTTTCTGATGACTTGCTCCGTGCGGAGAGTGAGAGCAACGGCCTTGTGTTGTCAGGAGCGTTAATGGAACAGACCCAGTGACGATGGAAACAGCGCCTTTCTGACAGGCCGCTAAACGTGACCTTTGAATGGCAGATTGCTTTGTTTTTACACCACCTTCACCGAACAGAGAACCCACCGAATATATATATATATAAAATACTGGCCTGGCATTTATGTGTTAATATTAACTGGAATTAACTAGAATTCCGTCAGAAAAAGGTTCACACAATTCTCTGTGACGTGTCTGTGACTGGCTTTCACAACAGCGAATTTAAGCCTAATTTCTATTACAAGGAGTTAGTTCACAGGTCTTCGATGCTGAGGTCAACCCAGAGGGAAAAAAACCTTTCTGTGCCCTTTTATCTGCACGATATAGAGATATTGTTCCAACAATGGGCAGCCGTGGTGTACTGGTTAGCGCATCGGGCTTGTAACCGGAGGGTTGCCGGTTCGATCCCCGACTAGTCCACCACGGCTGAAGTGCCCTTGAGCAAGGCACCTAACCCCTCACTGCTCCCCGAGCGCCGCTGTTTGGGCAGGCAGCTCACTGCTCTGGGTTGTGTGATTCACCTCACTGTGTGTTCACTGTGTGCTGTGTGTTCACTAATTCGGTTAAATTGGGTTAAATGCAGAGAACTGAATTTCCCTCACGGGATCAAAAAAGTATATATTCATTTATTCAATTAACCCTCTTGTTTCAAATCATGAACAACGGGGATACTAATCGATTGGTAAGCTACTACTCTATATATATTTAAAAACAAATGTAGTTCTGATTACATACCAATGACTAAGATCAACACATAAAGGAGAACAAAACATAGAGAGCAGTTGATAAAGTGGTCACAAAAATAATAAACATACTCCTACAAGAGTTTACTTAAGCTATAACAGCCCAAATCAAATCAGATCATCTCACTATATTTTTAAGGCTGTTCTGTACTTTTTATCATGAGAATATATTCTAACCTCCATTCCCTCTCTATCTCTTCTGTTGGGTGAATACAGTCCTGTCTGCTATGTCATGATTGCTACTTTATGGAGTAGTGCTCTCTAATGCCACATTGCCAACTCCATGTCAGTCATATTCAGCGTGACTGACAAGGTCAAATCTCAGCTTAGTAATGGTGTGATTGCTTGGGTGATGGGCCAATGTTGTGGCTTGTAGCGACCTCTTGAGGATAGAGGTGGTAATGCAAAGTGAACTGAAGTGAGTTTCTGCGACGCAAGCCCTGCCAGTCCAGTCTGCCACTCTAGATTGAATAAGTTCACATTTAGCCGGAATCCTCCTAAAACAAGCCTCCTATGAAGCAGTGAGCAGAGAGTTGTATTGAGGGACAAGCAAACACGTTTACAACTAGACTAAATTCAAATACTAAATCGTTTTTGCACCTTATATTAATTTCATAGGTTACGTGTATTGCTACAGTGCAACCATATTTCAACCCCAAAAAGGGTCGCACTCTATCTAACTAAATTAGTTCATGCAGATGCACAATGTACACACCAAATCAACACAGAAGATCCATGACTGCATTCAACAAAACAGATCATTGACATTGATAGTGACCAGTTACAGCAGTTAGAGCAGTATTTACCTTCACAAACGAGTGGAGAGCAGTGAAGTCCCATTTCTTGGCATGAGCAGCATTGTACTTCAGTATTGCATCCTAGAGGATAAAGGGTGTGCACATTTAGTAACAAGAAACTGGTGGCAAAACACAAAAAAATGGTTCTTCCACTGTGATTCTGGTAACAATCGGGTGCTTCATGGGAAAGGACTGGCCATGCAGTAAAACAGCAGAGATGCTTAAGTCACTTATTTTTATGTCAGAACGGTGCAGAACCGATTTAAAATAAAATGTAAAAAAGCAACCGTGACAACTGTGCACACCAGTGATCTCTTCCTTTGTACCATCAAACTTCTCATGTCGCTGTACCTCATTCAACTTTTTATGATAATTTACATTTCAATTGAGGATATGGCAGGTCATAAGGATTACTTTGTCGCCATCTCTTGGACCGCACTTGTAATAACATGACGCTTTGTACAAATACAATTGATAGTAAACTAGTAATTAGTAACAACTACTAATAGTGCATCAATAATAACCTCTAACATCTCATTTTTAAGAACTACAGTCTGTCTGCGTGTTGTATGCATAACATTGGAATTCAGTCTTAGAGACTATTTCAATGTATTAGAATTTTACGGCTTCATCTCATTATTTAAACTTGGCTGACAGTTCTGCCTGCAGTAGTGACCATTTTGCCATGACATAAAATCGTGCTGGATAAAAGTGTCTAGTGAATAAATGTAAAAATCACCTTCACATCTCGAGAGCTGCGGAACGACTGACAGAGAGTTTTCTCAATTAGGGCCCATCTGCTTTGAACTCCATCCTGCAAAACAAGCAGTCATCAGATTAAACGTCGACATTAGACATCCATGATGTTCACACAACAAAAAGCGTCTCACTGAGGAAATGACTTGACATGTTAACATGAACGTCCTTTGCACTGTCTGAGCTATTACAGAAACTAATTTCTGTAATTCCATTTTTACTCAAATTGAAGCATTTCAAGTCCAATGAATAGTTTCAAATGGTACAAAGGGAAGTGTTGAACTACCAGAGGTAAAAAAAAACTGAAAAATAATGTAGTTTCCTTCAAAAGGTACTTAAAAACAGGAAAAAACTCTTACAAAGAGGTCTGACAGACCCAAAGCCACAACAAAATCAGAATACAAGTTTCTGAGTCAACAATTTGTGTGATAGGCGACTCACAGGACACCAGCTTCAAGCTCAAAGTCAAAGTCAAACTAAGTCAAAGTGGTCAAAGTAAGCAAGTCTCAGATTCAACTAGGAAGAGAGGACTTTGAGCTCAAGCTTTGACAGCGAGTTTCAGCAAGAAAGCCATTGCTTCGACATCAGAATAAGAGAAATAGGCTTTCCTAGGCCATGAAACACCACCAAATTGACTGAAGACTGGGAGGACTGATGAATTAAAATTAGAGTAGGCAAAAGCCTTTCGTCAAAAGGATGGTTCTTCAGCGTGACATCAACTGCCAAAGTAGCAGAGAGTGCACGCACATCCAACTTATACAGGTGCAAGGTAAAATGGAAGTCGAAGAATTGAAAAAGTACCCGCACACTGTTGCTGCTGCTGCCGAAGTGATTTTGACCATACTGGTCGAAACGTTGTGTAAATAAAAATCACTTCGGGAGCAGCAGCAAGAGTGTGCGCGTACTTTTTCAATACATCAGCTGCCAAACATGGAGGAAGAAGCACGATGGTCTGGGGCTGTTTTGCTGAATCCAGTGTTGGTGACTTTTACAGAATGATAGGCACCCTGAACCAAAACGGCTACACTGCAGTGCCATGCAGTGCCATGCAGTACCCTCTGGTATGTGCCTAGTTGGTCAGGGGTTCATCCTACAGCAAGATAATGACTCGAAACATAAGTCCAAGCTAAGCCATTATACAGTAACTAACTACCATAGCCAAAAAGATAAAGATGGTAAGCTTGTTGACAAAACATGGAGTGGCCAGCAGTCTCGAAAACTTGGGGTGTTCCTTTGACCAGTAGTGAGGTCACTGAATTGAATAGAATATGCACTGCATGAGGAAAGTGGCAAAGTGACATCAAAGGTACATAAGCTATGACATTGAGACTGCTATGCATTGTGGGTGCACATTACCTCAACTGGAAAGAGGTTCTTCTCTGAGCATGGCATCTTGACATTAACGTCATCCCAAGCATCTCTGAACCTTGTTGGATAGGGCACAGGCACCTCACCAGGCCTAAGGAGATCTGTCTGAGGGACAAAACACACTAAGGTGAAATCAGGCCAAAAGGCCATGGACAAAAACTTCAATAGGGGAACAGTGTAGAAAGCACTTGATTCTACTTCTTGCCTGAAGAATAGCTATGCATTCTGTAACACTTGAAAAAATAACTAAAATGTTGTGGTTTAAACTTTTCTAGGGGAGATGGTCAGATAAGACAATTCTCAGAGACATTTTTACATTGTCGAAATCATACAATACTGGGCATGTCGATAATTCGATAGTGCCCTCGAACATTCATGACTGTAATATGAGAGAGTGAATGACATCTCACTTGAGTACTCAAAAACAAAAATACCAATTACAACAGCAGTGTGTGCAATATCAATGCAGAACAAAGAGGCACATATAGGTAAGTCAATAATTATTATACGTTATCATTCATTAATCTGCAACTGTTAATTATTGTTATTTGTACAGTAATGTTAATTGTACTATTAATCAAAATAGATCAAAATACTTTGGAGTTTACCGATATCCTGTAAGACCTGCCATGTTCATCCTTACCCTTATGGCAACCGTGTGCGTGTCGGAGGCCCTCAGTGGAGGTAGCGGGGAGCTGCAGGCAGGGGTTCTCCTCAACTCAGAGATGGGGGTCCCCAGCCAAGTGGACCCAACATCATCATCCTCATCGTCCTCTGAGGGTCTGTCGCTGCCACTGTCACTGACTCCATCCCCCTGAACGTTCCGCTGCAGGCACTGAGCACTGCTCAATGAGAGGAAGAGGAAGAGGAAGAGGGAAGTGAATGTGTTACCCACCACCGTCATTCCTAACACAAAGCACTACGAATGCAGATACAAACTACACCGTTTAATGTGCAGTCAGTTTGTGTTTCATATATAAACACAATGAAAAAATCATTGACAAAAGACTGAAATGACTGACTGTAGAATCAATGCAAATATACTGAGACAGAGTAGTAAGCAATACATTCATGAAAATAACATCATCGGAAGATGATACACATTCACTTGTATAAATTACTCACAGTAAAGGGGTGAACCTCCTGAGAGGGTGAAACCAATCCCTTCTACCATGTGGTCTCTCTGTACCATTATGCCAAAGCCGGGATGAGCACACAGACAGCCCCATTACAGACAGTCCGTACAGTAATCTCATACTCTGTTGAACACACACGCCCCAACACATACAAACCAATGGCATAGCAAACTAAGAAGTCAATGCCACCAAGACAACATGGCTATCATAAAACTGGTCAGGTGTTCATTGCATCTAACAGACACTTCAATAAAGGTTAATCACTAGTGGGGTAGCCAACAACACAAGCTAAAAGTAGTCATCTATTTAAGGAATAATACAGCAGAGATTTAGACTATCCTCACAGACCTTCAGAAATCCAAACCATACAGATTTGACAACTGTAACAGCAAAGTGTAAAATACTTGGCTTTCCACCTGCAGAACTGGTATCCATTTAACAAAAAAGAAATTGGGAATACGTGCTACAAAAACATTACAGGCAATAGCATGCCTCACAAGAACACTAATGCCTGAATACTTTCACTTTCATTTCATACAAGACCTGAAAATGAAACTCGCAAAACCAGCTTTCAGGTCACCCCTTTACAATCAACGGTAACCTGATTAACTAGCTAGGAATATCTATCCTACTGGTAGAAAATTCAAACGCAGGCTCTTGTCAAAACTCTCAAAACAACAGACCAAGCGCGTGCTCCTAGACGTCACGTCAACACTTGGTGATTGCTATTCTCATTACTACCACCTGGAGTCGCTATTGACGCATTTTGCACGACAAACAACTTAATACAGATTTGAGTACACAGAATGGTCACCTTACTAAAATACTGATAATTATAATAATTGAAACAGGGAAACAATCAAACTAACAAAAAATCCAAAACCACTCACACCTAAAAAGTATCTTTTAAGGATTCCCATTCTCGAGACATTTACACATTCACAAAACAAACCATGCTGGAACAGCCTATTATGGTGAGAGCATAGACAGTTCTATGGGCGAGTGTCGGTCGTCATAGGACAATTTCCAAATTAGCTCTAAAATATCTTTAGAATGACTTACCTAGTAGAAGCGGTCACTGATAATGGTTTGCAGAAGTAGTCTGTGATTTTGGGCCCTGATTTATGACTGCCTTTCTGCCCAGCGGAGCTCAACTTCGGCTTGTCTGACTCAGTGCAGCTCTGGGTCTCCATCATGGAATCCACCCCTGCCTGGTCCAGCTCCTCTGGGGTGAGGTCTTCATCAGTCAGGATCTCAGCCTGAGCCCCGGCCTCCACTGGCTGGGCTGACCTGACAGCTGCCTCCATAGTGCTCTGAGAGGGTGTCTGAGTTTGGTTAAACTCCTCTCTCTCCTCATGGGTGGCTGACTGGAGGAGGGGCACGTCAGGACTTTCCGGGCCCATCATGTCAGCGTCCACTTGGGCTTCGGGATCTGTGGCGCTGGACTGGGGCTCAGAGGACAAATTGGGCTTCTTCTTCACCACCAACCATCCTTCCAGGGAGTGTCTGTGTCGCTGTTGCTGGAAACTCTTCCCTCTTCGAGCCACCTGGCTCCGGGGTTGTCCCTGGGACGCCTCTGGCAACAAAGGCTTCCTCACACCCAGTTTACCAGGTGGACTAGATCTCACTGGCTTCTCTGTCTCTGCATTATTCTTTGAGCTTTAAGAAACATAGGCCAGCTGTCAGCCAAAGCACACCTCATCTCAGTAGGCACTGCAATTAACTTACTGTAGATTAAAGATTTTAAACTGATTTAAACTGATTGAAAAAAATGCTCACCTCTCCTCCTTGTTCCTAACTCTGTCCATAATAGAAGCACTTGTAAAGGAACGTTCTTTCCTGGTTGCTGGAATAGCCAGAGGGGGGAGAAAATAGCTGCATTTAACTGTTTAGTTCAACTTCATGGCTGTATGTGTAATGGGTTAGGTAGTAGAGATCAAATGACTTACTGGTGTAATTAGAGTAATTAAGAAATACATGTTATGAAGAAGTCCTTTGCACTTGCCTTTGTCTTGGACGCCCTCTCTTACTGCGGTGGGCGATTTGTTCTGGAGTGCTGGTTTGACACTTTCAGGGGAAGAGGTGTCAAGCCTCAGTTTTTTTCTGACCGGCTCGATATCAGACAGCGTAGTCATGCTTTACACAACATTAAAGTATCAGGGAAAACTATCTAAAGGGAGGTCTGATATTTACAACTGTTAAAATTCTTAACAAATATACTCACAAAGTGAGATTCGTAAGGAGTAGTGATGAAGCGATGAAGTATTGATGATGAGCCGGGTAGTGCTGAAAATAAAGTTTTCTCAATAGTCGGGCGAGTAAACCTGGCATAAAACCAGCAGCCATAAGATAACGCTAACGGGGAAACGTCCTGCTTTTCGATAGTACGATTTAGAAATAAAGTAAATTAATCAAACGTTTATTGTTGTTTTCAGAACTGCACACAAGCTAACTGACATGCTAAATAGCTAATGTTTGAAATCAGCATCCTCTGACATTTTGTCGGTACACCATGGGAACATTCAGTTGTCTCTTCAAAGACTATCCTTGTTAGAATAGCTACTCAAATGCGTATTCATATAAATAGTTTACTAAGTACACCCCATGCTCTATTTTGCCAAAAACATGCAGCAATTATATTAGCTGAATACTCAAAGCTTTGTGTTGCTTCATGACCCCTACGATAATTTACACTTCCGGGTTATTTTGATTTTTCTCTATCAAAATAAAGGTTTTCAACGTAAGCGCATGTAATTCAATGTAATTTATTTCATACGGTCATCACCGTTGTTTTTTTAGTTTTTTTTTATCGGCTATACAGTATATAAAATACTTGGACATTTGTAACAGCAAATGACAAACAGATTGGCAAAAATAATAATATATTTTTTAATGTGTTTTGAGACCAAATCGACCAAATGTGCACAGCACCCAAATATAAATCGACCAAATGTGCACAGCACCCAAATATATAGGCCTACAAATTCAGGAACACCTGGGTGATAGTTTGTTTATGTATTCTTTTAAACAATACTATATATTTTTCATATATTTTTCATTTTCATATGCCATTTTATATGCCATTGAAGGTTGACCAAATTACAAAATAATGCATAAATCTGTGCAATGTTATTGGAAAATATGCATGTACAATATAGTGGCCATTATTGTATCTAAAGGATGGAATGACCAGTTTAATGGACATTTTGAGTTGAAACATTTTCAGGTCATGATTTTTGAGTTGAAAAAAGAGTTATATGACATTGCCAATTAGGTGGGAAAAATCCGATGATCCAAAAGATCACTTAGTTTTGATAGGTAACTTCAAAAAGTCCCATCTCTGGAGAAGATGTGTTGGCAAGTCCAGATGCAATCTCCTGCTTAGTGAGACCCTCAGAAGCAGTCAACTCAGAGGGCTCCTCATTCAGCTGTCTCACAGGAGGATGGTGCACAGGCTGAATAAAAAAATTACAAAGAAATACAACACTTGCCATATATCAAAGAATGACATCAGAACTGAAATGGATGAATACGAATGTGTCCAGACTTTGATCAAAATGTTTAGTTTTATTTACCTGGTGCATTACTACTTTTCTCTTCAAATGAGGTGACATTGTGGTAATTCCCAACTTTAGCTCTTATTATTTTCTGATGAAGAAAGAGAAGTATTAGTAATGCTATTCATGCAAATGGTTATTTGATGGAGTTGAGCCAACAGGAGGCGATAACCGCAGCTATGAGCAGCCTGAAGGCTCAGAGGAGGCCTCTCTCTCCCGGGGACAACGGTTCGGCGATAACACAATGTTATGTGAACTATCTCCAGAGAATTGATCCAGAAGATGTGAGCTTGACACACGTTTTTGGTATCACAAGTTGCCTCATCGCAGATGAAAATGGAGGGACAAGGAAAGCAGTAATAGTCATAAGGGTGTCAGGGGTGGGATGGCTTGCTGTGAGGCCATCGGAGGCGTGTGTGAGCCGCATGAGGGACCTCCAGGATAGTTAGAAACAAAGACACTGCTCACACACACAGAGACATACAAACACTGCTCAGGGTTCACTACAACCTCAGCACCCCATCATTATGGGACAGAGAAACCTCACTCCACAACAATGTGCCTTGATTGTGCCTTGATCACCAGAGGCTCGAACCCTGTTACAGGTGTAGCTCCCCTGTAACAGGGTTCCATATAGGCTACTACTGTAATAAGTCTCAGTAGCCGCCTGTCTTGTCTCTTGTGCTGCATTTTCCTTGATCAGATTCATCACTTCAGTCTTTGTAGTGTTCAGGTCTGTGTGTTGGGCTGCCGAGTCTTGTTTCACTTGTTCCATGTCAGTCTCAGTGACTACCAGTCTCTCAGTCTGTGCTGCAGTTTCATTCCTCAGATTCACCACTTCAGTTTCACTTGCAGCCAGTCTGGTCTTCAGCACGGCCATCTCTGTCTTCACAGCTGACAACTCTTTTAGAGCCTCATTCTCAGCCTCGATTTCAGTCTTGGTGTTCTGTAGCTCATTCTGAGTGAAACTCACAGTCGTTCTCAGCTCCACTACCATGTCTCTAAGTTTCCTGAGCTCAGTAGATGTCCACCTGTCTAGTATCTGCATCTGCAGCAGCCCCAGTGCCCTGGCTCTCTGTCTGAACTTCAGTCTGGGTGCTCTGAGTCTGAACTCCACACTCCACATGGAGAACAGCAGCACCAGTAGCGTGACGACAGCCCTTCTCTTTAACATCACTCTCTCACATATAATAGCAGTAGCAGGAGATGGGTAGCTGTTGTATGTGAGTCTGAGTCTGTGAACACCCTCTTTTTATACATTAGTTAGTGATTATGTTAGAGCTTTTTTTGTTCAGGGGCATTGATCAAAGATATGTTTTTTTCCAGTGTACGTGTCTGTATTCAGTTATCAGTACCACTCAACCTTCATCACAGGTGGTGCTTCTTGTCCTTATTCAGTATGAGTCATGAAGATGAACCGCGCTTTGTTCCCGTTAGCTACTGGACATGCACGGCACATGTTTTCAACCTTAATGAATGCTTCTCTGGCACAACATGTTCAGCATGTTTCATTGTAAGACTTTAAGTCGTAAATGTCAAAGTTAATTTAACACTGATTTTGCAATATAAGTACATCTGAATGCCTACTCTCAGTAGCCTACATGCCATGTTTGAAACACAATCACGTTGATCACATGAATATTTAATGTGAGCCTTACTTAATCAAATTGGGTTATCATAACATGAATCAATTTTGTTAACCGAAAGAGAAATACTGGACTAATTCTAGACGTTTCATTCATGTGCAACTGATGTACACATGAATCGAGTAAATCCAGTGATGTCCTGTTTTCAGTGTAGGCTTTAATTGATTTATTATATTATAGAATTATATTATTCAAATGTATACCATTATGGCTTGTGTAAACCATACCTGGATCAAAACACAACATGGACATATTTACAAAAATATTTATTGATACATTAGAATAATAATATAAATGATACTGTAGGTCCTGTCAAAATGTTAGTGTAAGATTTTCTATGCTGTGGTGTGAGTCCCACGGTGCAAGACTGTGGAGATAGACTTCAGCATCTTCATGAAAACATTTGAATTCTGGGAGTCTTCCTCATTTGTGGAGGACGCAGTTGAAAATTCCTCTGTCATCTCTGAGGAAGTCTGACCTGCAGTGCATAGGAGGGCATTTTACATCACATTTTCAGTTTTCAGATATAATGATAATGAAATATGATATAATAACAACAATTAAGTTTAATCTAATCTAATCTAATATTTTCACTTTTATGTCTATGGCTAATTACATGCAGACCATTGAGATCAAATCTTTAACCAGATAATTACCCTCATTTTCAGAAGAGGAGGTGACAGCATCCATGACTTCTGTGGACATGGGGTGAACTTTGGCATCCTAATGGGAATTTGATGACATAATTAGTGACCAATACCAAACTAGAATGAAATGTAGATATAATATTGTAGTATGACCATACTAGCACTTGTTACTGTAAAGAACTATAACAGCTGTTGTAGCCTACCTTAATGATGAGGGACTTGAAGGCATTCAGAAATGTTCCACTTGGTTTGAGTCTGTGAAGGAATCTGACGCTCTGGCTTCCTTGTGGCCCCTCAATGTCCATTTCCTTCTGGCTCATCCGGAGAAGCTCCCTCACCAAAGACTTGGTCAGGATTGTGCCCAGCACAGGCTGCCGATAAACCAGAAGCCCATGAACCATGGCTTTGGTGTGGAAGTTCTTTAGAAGGTCCCTGTAGACATTATCACACAGCTTCTGAATCCTGACAGCTGGATAAGTCTGGTATCCCGAAAGGCCTGATGCTCTGAGGATCCTCTCAGTCAGGTTGCTGTGGAAGGCTGTGAAGTCTGCCGTATCCTCGCTGGTGGGTTCAATCCTTCTCATTAGCTGGATCAATACGGTACTGACCAGGGAATGGTAATGGTTTCCCTCAGCGCTCACGGTGAGCGTGTCTTCTCCCTCTGCGCAGCCAGCTTTACAGTTCTCCGCAGATCCACTGATCATCATGGAGGAATGGTCCATGGTGGATGGACTGCAGCCTGAGCGGTCCCTGGGCTTGCCAGACAAATTGTTCATGATCTCTCGTGTCATCATGGTGGTCAAAAGACTGAAGTCACCCCTATGAATCTCAGCATGAGATCTAGGTGTTGATGAAGAAGGAGAGCCCTCCTCAGAAGCTTCATCTAGCTGTGCCAGGATGCCATCCATTAGCTGGCCAAGGAAAGACTTCAAGGACCTCTCAACTATGGCATAAACATACTTCTCATCAAGGAAAGTGGATCCCAACATGGATGTGCAATCCTTTTGAGTAGACTTAGCTGAGTCATACTCTGAAGTGATGTGCCGAAGCCGATTCACCAACATGTCTGTCAGTGGCCTCAAAGCTCCACTGGCCAGCAGTTGCTCCATCTTAATCCTGATGGTGGCAGCATCATCTAGATTCAGCACCATCCGTTCCATGACAGTCTCCATGGCATCAATGGCTGTAGTCAGGTCAGCACACCCTGAGGTGCCTGTCTCCTTGGTGTGGCCACAATTTTGAGCGCCGGTGGAGACTGCAGCCCTGGCACGTTGACGGTTGATGAAGGAGACTTTCAAACTTGCACATCCATTACAGAGGTTTCTCAAACGCTGACAACCTGTGAAGAAATGCTGCACTACAGCAAGCCTCTTGGTGGAGCCAGTGAGGCTGTTGGAAAAAAAATACATTTAGGTTTTGTGTTAAATTTTGTCAGATTAGGACGGACAGGTCAGTAAATACATGTGAGGATGGGATCAATTTGACAAGCTGAATATTTGCATGAAAATGGACACTTACTCATTCTCCAGGTTTTGAACAGCAACTACGAATTCAGTGTCCATGGGGGAGGAGTTGACCTTTGGGTTGACACCTGAGTACACCTGAATGGGACTCTCAGCTCCGTGGGTGAACTGATCCCTTCTGGACTGGTCCTGGATGAAGTCTGGCATGTTTGTGCCTATATTGAGATATGGAATGAGACAAGTCACCATCCCAGAAGACTGCGAAATTGTGAACATTGTTACAGAGATTAAACTGATGTACTGTAGGTCATTAACACTATGCACTCCAGTCCACACTAGGAGTAACGCTACTTGAGTGCTTGTACTTTCTTTACTATGGCTATGGCTATGGCTATGGCTATGGCTATGGCTATGGCTATGGCTATTTAGCAGACGCCTTTGTCCAAAGCGACATACAAATAAATAACAATACAAATTAAATTAACAGTGAACAATTACAAACTAGGGAGAATAGTAACATTATCAGTAAAACAATAATTTTAAGCACTAACCTAATGAGAAATAAAACAGTGAAATGAGAATAGCAATCAAATAAGTCACTCAGTTAATTATATATAATAATAATAACTAAAGCATGGTATGGCTAAATTTAAGGACAATAGCAAAATAAATTTCAAATTCTATCAATAGACAAATTATAACAAAACAATACTATTATACAAACCATAACACATCACAAACTCAAAGGACTAAGTGCATATTAAATAAATATGCCTTAAGACCCCTCTTAAAAGATCCAAAGCTGTTGCTGGAACGGAGAGCACTGGGCAACTCATTCCACCAACACGGAACCACTGAAGAATAGGATCTACAATTTGACCTAGCATGTATGGTTGGTCGACATAACAGACGCTCCTCAGAAGATCGCAATGGGCGGTTGGGAATGTACATCGTGATTAAAGAACTGAAGTAGCTGGGAGCAGATCAGTGTCCTATAGGCCAGAGTGAGAGATTTAAATTTAATTCTGGCTACTATAGGGAGCCAGTGGAGAGTAACTAGGAGAGGGGTTACATGTGTCCTCTTTGGCTGATTGAAGACCAGTCGTGCTGCAGCATTCTGAATCAACTGTAGTGGTCTTAATACACAAGCAGGTAGGCCAGCTAACAGAGAATTACAGTAGTCCAGCTTGGAGATAACCATTGCCTGTACAAGAAGCTGAGTGGAATCTTGTGTCAGATAAGGTCTGATCTTCCTAATGTTGTACAGGGTATACCGACATGACTTTGCAATTGAGGCAACATGCTCAGAGAAAGTAAGTTGGTCATCAATTATGACACCCAAGTTACGTGCCGATCTGGTTGGAGTCAGTGAGGATGAATCAAGCTGGATATTGATCTGTTGGGGAATAGCTGTTTTTGCTGGAAACACCAAGAGCTCAGTTTTGGAAAGATTAAGCTGAAGGTGCTGATCCTTCATCCAGATTGAAATGTCCTTCAGGCATGCAGAGATCCGATGGGAAACACTAGAGTCCTCAGGTGGGAAGGATAGGAAAAGTTGAGTGTCGTCCGCATAGCAATGATATTCAAATCCATGAGAGCGAATAATCCCACCTAAAGAAGTGGTGTAAATAGAGAAAAGGAGGGGCCCTAATACTGATCCTTGGGGGACTCCTGTAGTGAGGTCATGAGACTTTGATATCTGTCCCTGCCAAGACACGCTAAAAGAACGCCCTTTAAGGTAAGACTTGAACCAGTCAAGAGCTTTCCCAGAAATTCCCAGTTCATATAGTGTAGAAAGGAGAATGTCATGGTTAACCGTATCAAAGGCTGCAGATAAATCTAACAGAATTAACACTGATGACTGAGCAGAGGACTTAGCTACTCTCAATGCTTCAGTCACAGATAGAAGAGCAGTTTCAGTAGAATGACCACTCTTGAAACCAGACTGCATAGGGTCTAGTAGGTTATTCTGATAGAGGTAGTCACACATTTGCTTGAAGACCACTTTACTGTGTTCACCGCCGCAGTGGCAAATCCGTCGGTGTCGCGTCTTGAGCGACTTGAGCGTCAAGCAGAAAGTTGAAATTGGCTCAACTTTATGGTAATGCTCTATGACACGGTTCAGCGGCAAACGACCAGCAACGAACATGACCGAACATAGAATGCTGTGACATCAGAGCGACCAAAGTGTCCAAAGCTTCCCACGGCGTCCTTGGCAGGGCGTCCAGAGCTTCTTGAAAGCTCAAGTCGGTGGCAGTGGGTACGTATAGTAACATTTAGAAAGTCATACTGTAATTGTTGTGAATGGCAACTGCACTGTTTATGTAAACTGTTTATGTACTGCACTGTTTATGTAAAGCACATTGAATGACCCCTGTGTATGAAATGCGCTATGTAAATAAACTTGACTTGACTGCAATTACCTGATTCATCAGAGGACTGAAGCCTAGCCTCCTCCATAACAGAGGAAACAAAGTTCTCCACAGATCCAGTCTGTTATAACAGATACAGTGTAAATATACTGATTGACAATGCTGAAAGGCTCAGCTGCAAATACACCATGTCTAATCTGCCATTAAATTAAACACACACTCCCTTTACAAATATGTCAATTCCTCACTTTCATGTTTTTCCCCATTGAAATTGATGGTTGATGATTGTCTTTTGCTAGGTATGACAGCTCAAATTTGTCAGGAAGTTGACTACGTAATACTGTTTGCGTACCTGAGTGGTGGGATGACTGATCTCCATGAAACCACTATGAATGGAGACTGGAGAATGACCAGTCTCAACCTGCATCTTGAAAGACACAGGTGAGTACCTGTAAGTAAAGATAGCATGATAGTGTTAATGCATAATGGACAGATTAACAAGAAATATGGTTGTACTGCACATACTCCATAACCCCCCCCCCCCCCCCCCCCACACACACACACACAATTAATATAGGCTACCTTTTTAATTACTACTATTTAACTCATTCTTTAAAGTTGAGCTGGCTCTTGAGCACAATACATTTAATTGCGGATCAATCCTTTCAGGACATGACAATAAACTTGAACTGGATAACACATCTAAACATTTGCTGAGGAATCATTTGTGGTAAAACTGCTGGGTAGGCCTTACTTCAAAATCCCAGCGGTTGGTCCACGGATGACCATGTTGCCATATTGAATGTTCTCCATGTACAACGCAGTTTGATGATCCATTAGCTTTGTGAAAATTATAGCTAGAATGTAGAAGCCTAATTGGTTACATTACCCACTACATTACAGTACTGTACATTATCATGATAACATTATGCTGCAGAGGCCAAAAACGCAGAGATATTTATCCTCATAATGACTAATGAGGCAGTTCATAAAAGCTAAAACGATATATTAGCCTACTCAATTGAAAAACATATTATAGATGGTGATGTAGCTACCAATTGAATTTAATCCAGAACAATCAATGTAAAATATTATTTTTGTTGAGTAACACTCACCATGCAGTAACGATCGCTGTCTGCAATCAAAGTGAAGTGAATACAAAGACGGGGAGTTTTACTGAAGTTAACATTCTACTTTGTCAGTTCTAGAATGCCTCATTGTAATACGTAGGAAATCTCCATGGCAATTTATTCAAGCTGGACATCACATCCAGTGAGTTAGATTCTAGTTATGTCGGAAATAATTTGACATGAGACATGCCAGGACACACTTTAGTGTAGGCTACGCCAACATTAAAGCCAACCTATTGGGCCTGATTGATTCCGTCTTCACGTAGCCTAATAGCCTTAAGCACAGAACAGGACTCGGCTATCGAAAACCGTTTTAGGGTGTTTTGCACAGTAGAGAAATTAACCTTAGGCTACCAGCCTACCTGCATGTAAAAATAGCCATCTCCATATCAAAGTAGGCTAGTGATCGTGTGTTTAGTAAATGTCTACGCTGGACCTATTTTGGATCAAAGCTCGGGTATCTGGAATACCAATATCCCCTATTTTTTTTTTTTTTTTTTGCCATGCCTTATGCCCGAACCACTTCAGCACCAAGGGCCTGGACAGCTCCTCCACATTCTTCGGGACTCAAAGAATAGCAGCCTGCATCAGGCCTTGTCAAAGGGACAACAAAAATCCTTTGTGGTGCGGGAGTAGAGGAAAGTAATGTCTGGTTTTGATTTCTTGTTGATGTTTTTTTCTACAGTATGCTCTGAAGCCTTGAGTAAGGCGAAGCTAGATCTCAAGGAACCTGTACTTCCTCCTCCAGACTTTTCACCTTCAGAAGAGCATAGCCTAATAGCCTATTCTATATCTTTTCTATTTTTTTTTTCTTGCTAAGGACCCATTTGTGGGTTCGAAATAAAGATAGAGTTGAATTGAATGGTTATCTTCCAGGCACGGCATTTCTGCTGTGAAATGAATAAAACATTTAGGGCCCTATATTGGCTATATCTGAAACGCATGGTCAGTGGTGAAAAGCTTAAATACATGTAGAGGTGTGTCCAGCCCACATTCAAGAAATGTCAGGCGTAGTGTTCAAAAGAAAAGTGTTGTTCTTCTGTTTCCTAATCAGTCATGGGTGTGTTTTGAGCATAACATCCTTTTAGCCAATGAGAGTGACATAGGTCTGATTGGTTGAAGGACTATCCAAACACTTGCAGAGTCATTTGAGCTACGCCCATTGATCATGTCTCTTGTGCAGTAGAAATACAGCGCAGACACCCCAGACTAATATTCAATCTAAAAAGATTGAGCTTTGTCTGGTGATAGCCAGGCTACTTGCATGCGAGACCGTGTATGGAACACATGGATTCCACTAGGGTTAGTAGTGTATCTAAGTATCTATCTATCTATTGATCTATCACTAAACCTTGCATTACTGAAACTTGCTTCTGACTACTGTATATGCATTCTGCACTAGCCTATCATTTGAATTCAAAGGTAATGTGAAACTAACTTCACATTACCTTTGGACTCATGGTCAGTAGCAAAACATTTTACAAAGTTAGAACAAAGTTGTTATGGACTGACAAAGGGTTTAATAAAAATGGAGTGCATGGCGAAAAATGTCACTGGCTGGGTGTTAGATATGAATACAGCAAAACTTGTGTCGCACTTTACGCCACGTTGCACCTGGTATACGATAGGGCCACGACAAGTGGTTTAAGGGATTTTTAAATTTCCTTGCACCACCATAGGTACTATGAAGTCATTATCATTGTATCTAAAACATTGTTTCAATTACATCAACATACATGGAATAACATGTTCAATGAAACTGGTCTCATGTTTGATGAAACATGTTTAATGACTATGATCGTATAGTTGTGTAGATGACTTAGGAAAGTCAGAATGTCCCATCTCCAGACATGATGTGTTGACAAGTCCAGATACAATCTAATTCTGCTTAGTGAGACCCTCAGAAGCAGCCAACTCAGCAGAGGGCTCCTCCTTCAGCTGAGTCTCACAGGCTGGAAAAAAATAACAAAGAACAACAACACTTGCCATGTATCAAAGAACGCCATCAAAACAAAAATCCCAAAAAATCTAAATGAATGAATACATGAATGTCTAGACTTGGATCACATTTGTTAGATGTTTTTATTTACCTGGCACATTACTGCTCTGCTCTTCAAATGAGGTACCGTTGTGGTAATGCCCAACTCTAGCTCCTCTCATTATTTTCTGATGAAGAAAGAGAAGGATTAGTTCAAATTCAAAAATTGATTAATGAAGAAATATTATGTAGCGCCCTTTACCTGTAGTTTCACTTAAGGTAAAGGCCTGAGTTATGTTAAGTGGATCTCTCCTTACTTGTGTCAATACTTTTAAGAGCTTAGTTAAATCAAATGACAGACTATAAGTATTTCTCAAAGAATTATAAAGATCCCTAGCCTGGCTAGCGCCTACCACTTCTCAAATGAGACGTGGTCTGGCAACCAGACGTCCATTTCTCGTATTTGAAAAAATGCCCAGATCCGTTCATTGGGTGCCACAGATGTCTATCAAATGCGCATAGCTCATCCAACACGGTCTCACACCCAACTCGTCGAACGAGGACGCATGTCAAGCCCCCCTGGCGTCAATATCGGAAGCCGAAGGTGCCCCCACGCGTTCATTTGCAACGCGAAGGGCTGCCATCTACATCAGTGTAAATCCTTTGGCGTCGAATGTAGACGCAAGAAGGCAACGGAAACTTCTCAGATGTTCTGTGATTGGTCACCAACATCAGGCGAAAATTTGGGTGTTAGTGTCCAGACTGCCTTAGCAGCGTGAATGAAATCACAGCGCAAGGCAGGATGGGAACACCCAGTCTAAAAGATCCCCACATCAAGACAAAGAATACAGTTTAGTTACAAATGGCTGTTTAATATTGTTTTCTTTTAAAAGGCAAAGGTATCGTAAAGTTATATAAATAACAAGAAATATATTCATATGAAATATAAATATTGTATGTTTAACAAGGAAGATATTGATTACTACAAAGTACAATCAGTTAATATTGCACATTACCTTAAAGCTATAAATATTTAGGATTTTTGGTAGATGAAAAACTCTCATTTAAATCCCATGTAGAAGACTTAGTAAGGAAGTTGAGAGTTAAGTTAGGTTTTTATTATAGGAATAAGGCTTGTTTTAATATAAAAGTAAGGAAGGAACTTGTAGCCGCTACCTTTTTGTCTGTTTTGGATTATGGAGACATTCTTTATATGCATGCATCAAAGTCTGTATTACGCTCACTGGATTCT